>NC_090730.1:42825557-42830557 GCF_036898095.1 Palaemon carinicauda
TTGAATTATGTGGAACCATCCAGAAACTGACAGGAGAAGGATCCGTTATCTTGAATAATTTGATATCCTTATTGCAGATCTGTTGATGTCAACATTAAGACGAAAATACTATCTTCAATTAAGGCATTTCACTTATCCTTTTGTGGCTATAATACATATTTTATGTTCATCACGTGTAAGCTCCCGTAAATTCTATGTACACAAACGCATATATATATATATATATATATATATATATATATATATATATATATATATATATATATATATATATATATATATATATATATATATATATATATATATATATATATATATATATATATATATATATATATATATATATATATCCAATCAGACCAATTATCAGTGCTAGAGGTTATATTAACTATAAATTATCCAAATATTTAGTCAAATTACTTTCCCCGATATTAGGATCTATTTCAACCTCTCATATAAAAAATTCTGTTGATCTTTGCGAAAAATTACAAAAAGTTAACCTTACATCTAGACATAGATTAGTAAGTTTTGATGTAACTTCATTGTTTACCAAAGTGCCGGTTGATGACTTATTGGATTTCCTGTCGGGTATTTTAGATGCTTATGATTTACCTTTATCAACCCATACTATTATTGAGCTTATTTGTTTGTGCATTAAAAAGTGTAAATTTACTTTTAATGGAGATTTCTATGAACAGGTTTTTGGTATGGCTATGGGTAATCCTTTGTCCCCACTTTTATCCAACATATATATGGAATTTTTTGAATCTAGATTAATCCCTTCAGTATGGTCTTCCCAAATTGTGTGGTATCGATATGTTGATGATGTTCTAGGTATTTTAGAAGAGAATTTCAATCTTGAGGGCTTTGTTTCAATCATTAACTCATTAGTACCATCAATAATATTCACTATAGAAAATGAAGAAAATAACCGTATCCCATTTTTAGACGTTTTAATAGTTAGAGAAACAGATAAAGTTAAGTTTTCCATATATAGAAAGCCTACAAATAATTTTTCATATGTACATTTTTACTCCGGTCACTCTAAAAATATTAAGCATTCAGTTTTTTTCTCCATGTACCTTAGGGCATTGAGAATTTGTAGCCCAGATTACATTGAGGAGGAGTTCACTAAAATAGAAAAAATTGCAACAGATCTTTGTTATCCTAAATATTTCTTAGAAAAATGTATGAATAAGGCTAAAAAAACAGTTTATAGTGTCCAATTAGAGAGAAAGGAAACAATTAATAATATGCTTTGTTTGCCATTTCATGTTTGGTTTTTTAGATGTTATACCCCTTTAGAAAAAAACTAGACATTTCTGTATTGTTTAAATATAATTGTACATTAAAAAACATGTAAATTAAGAATAGTTCTGGAAATGATAATAATGTAGTATATAGCATTCCTTGTTCAGAGTGTAACCTATTTTATGTTGGCCAAACATCAAAAAGTATACCAGTCAGATTAAAACAACATCAGGTGGCTGTCTCCAGGGGTTCTCTTAATAATGCCTTGGCCTCCCACTGGTTAGGGTCAAGTCACAGGATTGGTTGGTCAAAGACGGAAAAAGTAATCCATGTAAATGACTATTTCCAAAGGAATATTGTTGAATCATTTTTAATCTTCTGTACTCAAGGTAGAAATTTTAATCTAAGCCCAGGTCTGTTTTCCGTTAATCCAGTATTATCCTTTTATCTAAAATCTGACTTCTCCGGAATTATTAAGAAACTGACAGCTGTTGGATCCCCTTCTCCGGTATAAATACGATGTCTTTGTATATGTATTCTCATTGCTGAGTTTGATAATGTCCTGAGTGGATGAAAGTACTAACTCCAATCAAGTCTTTTTCATTTTTCCTTTTACGGCTATAATACATTTTATATTCATAACGTGTCAGCTTTTGTGATTTCTACACACACACATACATACACACACACACACACACACACACACACATATATATATATATATATATATATATATATATATATATATATATATAAATAAATAAATAAATATACATTTATATATACACACAAATATATATATATATATATATATATATATATATATATATATATATATATATATATATATATATATATATATATATATATATATATATATATATATATATATATGTGTGTGTGTGTGTGTGTGTGTGTGTGTGTGTGTGTGTGTGTATTCAAATAGGTCATAGATCATACTCCTAGTATCTGGATTATTTCCATACCTCAGGATCAAAGACCCATGGGAGAGTTACTCAAAGATAATAGCCTTTGCTCGGCAGGGGGATCCATCCCCTGTCCGAGAAACTGGGACGACGGTGTCATACAAACTAGCCATCTTTGTGGCTAGATGGTATGTCACTGTAGTCTCAGTATCTCGGTTCAGAGTTTAATTCCCAGGGCGACCAGCAGCTATTATCTTTAAGTTGATTCCCCCTTAGATCTGTGATCCCAAGGTATAGAGAGAATCCAGATGTTAAGAGGAGTATAATATCTTGCTTATTTGAATATCAAAAACACGTCTAAACGTGCAAAATTTTTCATATATATATATATATATATATATATATATATATATATATATATATATATATATATATATATATATATATATATATATATATATATATATATGGGTGTGTGTGTTTGTGTGCACGTGTGTGTGTGTGATTTGTGTATATTCATAAGTTTGTTTGTGTGTATATGCGGAGTAGGAAAATATTCCCGGTGATTATGAAGATTTTAAATGGTTTTTAGAAAACTCTTCCCTAACACAGTAAGATGAGAGATTTCAATGGGGATTAACATTTAGGCAATGAATATATATACATCTCCCAAGATACTCACACACATGACTCGAGGAAAAAAAAAAAAAACCCTTAGAAGAATTCTCAATTATAGCATTAGTGAAAAAAAAAATCTGTCGTTAATTCATCCAAACGAAGAAGTGTTAACCAAATAGGGAAAGAATAATAATTTATGACATTAGGGAGACTTACTAAAATCCTTTATGTGACTAAAAGTAAATATAGAATCACACTAAAACAATATCACCAAATCTTCTAGCGTCGGAGTCATCAGCTCGGCAAGTAAAAGTGCTTGTCACCTCTTGTCTCCTCCGAAGTCATGCAAATAGGATATATCCCATTTTGCATAATGTCTTTCAGAGTTACTTTGTCGCCGAAAGCAGCCTAGAGGATCAAAATCCTATAAGATTCTTTTCAGGAAATTGGAACTCTGTCGATATAGATTATTCTAATTGTTATTCACTTAAAAAAAAAAAATCCTTTCGTGATCAGCTTTCTTGAAAAAGAAAGGGGCTTTTTTATATTTCTACAGGGATACAAAAAATATATACATATATATATATATATATATATATATATATATATATATATATATATATATATATATATATATATATATATATATATATATATATATATATATATATATATATATATATATATCATTGTTCTTTCCAAAGCTCTTTGAGTTGTGACTAGTTTATATTCTAGGTCTTTAGTACCGCTCCAAGTTTCCGATGCATAAGTAGGACCAACTGATTAAATGCTTTTCTTTATAAAGTGTGGCAGTTTCATTTTCATAGTCCCACTTTGTTTCCCAATTGCTCTCCATACCATGCTCATTTTTTCTTTTAATTTCGGTGTCATATCCTGGGAAACGCTTTCTGTCTCTCCTATAAGTATATTCATTACCAATCTCCAGATGTTCGCCTATAACTGTTACTTGTTGTCACCATATTCAATGAAGATGACCTTAGTTTTACTCATATTCATTTTCAGTCCTACATTTCTGCTATCTTCTTTCAAATCTTTTATCATCTTTTGTAATCAATCCCATTATTCATTAAACAAACCTGAGTCATCTGCAAATCTTAAGGTATTCTGAGGTATTCTCCATCAATACTAATTCCTAAAGTTTTCTCATCTAAATTCTAAATTGCTGTGAATAATTTAGGAGAGATAAGGTCTCCCTACCTAACTCCATCTTCAATTGGTATTTTCTATTTAACTTTATGTAGTTTTAGATTTAATGTACTATCCGTAGAGATATCTTCATGTGTTCTAACTTGAAATTTATCCATTCTTTGTCTTGGAAGGGCTTTTATTCCTGATGAAGTTTTGACATAATAAAAAACCGACATACATAATAGTAGTGTGTCATATTCTGTTGATTTTTTTTCCAATGGCAGTTTAATTACATGAATATGGTTAGTTGTTGAATACCCACTTAGTATCCTGTCTGTTCTTTTTGTTAATTAAAATCTAGCCGTCTTTCCATTCGGCCTAATACAATCTTTGTAAATATTAGGTGATAATTTTTTTATGTCTTTTATGTCTCCCTTTTTGAGAATTAGTATAATAATAATGTTTTTCCAAGCAGTTGATAAAGAAGATTCTTGTAGAACTTTTTTTTTTTTTTTTTTGAATACTTCGAGTTTTACTTGTAAAAAATCTCATCAATTCATTAATAAGTAAATTGTTAGCCATATGCTCCTGCTGCTTTGCCTCTTTTCATGCCTGTTGATGATTTCTTACTTCTCTTACAGTTATGTCTGGTACCGGCTTAGGTGTTTCATTTTTTCTTTTGGAAAAATAAATTTTTATATCACTCTTGTATAGCATTGTATAGAAATCCCTGTACTTGTTATCACTACATTAAATTCTCATCCTTTAAAGCATACATCCATTGGCATCCTATTCCAAGTCTTCTTTTCATCAAATCGATGCTTCTTTCTTCCTTCAGCGTTTCCTCAATTTTGTTCTGATTGTGTTTCCAAATTTCTTGGTTTTTATTTTGTTTATTGTTTTGGATATTTATACTAATTCTATTTCATGTCTCTTAGATTTTACCATCATTTTTCTTTTTTTTTTTCTTTTTATTAGGTTTTGTTTTTTTCCTGATATTTTCCTTGATCTTGTCTAAGAACTTTTCACCGGACCTCTTGTGCTGATCCCAATACA
>NC_090730.1:42835557-42838057 GCF_036898095.1 Palaemon carinicauda
GATATTTTCTGGATATTGTTTCCTTTAATGTGATTTTGACCACAGAGACCTTGACATATCGGGTGAAAGACATAAAGAGAATTTTATTATAAACTCAAAATTTACTTCGCATATTTTAATATGTTGTTACCATTTCATTTTTTTAGACAGGAGTGAGGATCTCGAGTGAAATTTAAGTACCAAATAGACTAATTATCGATAATTTTCTTATCTTTCTTGTGTTCTTTAAAGTAGATTGAATTTGACCCATGAATCATAGTTACGTACAACGTTAAAGAAGGAGTGCTTAAAATGAACAAATGTGTATTTAAAATGCCAAGTAGAGTCAGCCATGTTGCATTCAAGGCAGCCTTGACTGATCCAGGTTATTTTCAGTGATACTGTTCGACCCCAAGTGGTAAACTACAAGGTGAAAATGAATGAACATCATACCTCATATTCTGTAGAATATGCGCTTTATCCTACCCTTCTTCAAGTGAGGATCCATGTCAGATATCTCATACCACTCAACATATGAAGTATCATTGCCACAATTATTATAAGTATAATGATACACAAATAAATACCCCCATGAAACATGCAAAACCAAATAAGTAACAAATTTTCAGAAACAATCATACTAAAGGATATAAACCAAAATGGAGATTACAGCAAATTCAACAAACATCACATTAACGCAAATGAGCATACACCTGGCCTCCAACAAACACAAACGCACAAATAAAAGTAACACAAACAAAACCCAATTTACAGTTCAAATGAAAACGTTCGTTGAGATGCTGGCTTAATCCGATGTCTCAAATTCGGTTAATTTCTTCTCCTCTCTCATCAGACATACCGCCTCAGGCGTGTCATTGCCTATCGCAGGAGTAGTGAAGGATGGGCGAGGGGGGGGGGGGGGGGTTTTAGATAAAAAAAAAAGGGGGGGGGGGGAATTAAATGAATCGATGGACTGAAATCTTTCAGAGAGAGAGAGAGAGAGAGAGAGAGAGAGAGAGAGAGAGAGAGAGAGAGAGAGAGAGAGAGAGAGAGAGAGAGAGAGAGAGATGCTATTAACAATAAATGAACTCACGCGCAAGAAGATATAAAACCGATTTGGATTCTGCTGGAATTAGTAAAACTGTTTTAGGTGAAATCCTGGTTTTCGAATTATTATTATTATTATTATTATTATTATTATTATTATTATTATTATTATTATTATTATTATTAATAGTAGTAGTAGTAGTAGTAGTAGTAGTAGTAGTAGTAGTATAAAATTACCGAGTAAATGTTTAAAAAAAACTGTTTTATTATATATTTCTATCAAAATAAGACTTAAGTACTTACCAATATATTTAATCTTAAATAAGTAAGATAATCTACATCAACGAGGTAATTATACAAATAATTTATTTTCATAAAACCTTATAACAATGAATCGAGATCTACAGTATACCTGGGTTATGAAATCTATCAGTTACATGTACAGTTAGAATCAAAAGAACGCCAACACTCGGGGGAAATCTTTCGTAAGATGTCTCTATTCTTCCAATGACAAAGCAGATAAGGTGTTGCTCTTCTTACTACTTCTACAAATTGGGTGGAACCTTCTCCAACCTTAGCAAAGAAAAGACAGCAACGCGTTGTCTTTGATTGCAAAAGCATACAAAAGTTACCACTCGAGTTGCCATATTTTAATACTTTATTGTCATTTGACGTCTCAACTATCCACTACAAATACAAAACACATACATTGTGTATATATATATATATATATATATATATATATATATATATATATATATATATATATATATATATATATATATATATATATATATATATATATATATATATACATATATATATATATATATATATATATATATATATATATATATATATATATATATATATATATATATATATACACACACAATAACTATTTTTTCGTAGGTGAGGCCAAGTAGACACTCTGCAGGGAAGGATCGGGGAGGTGGGGGGAGTTTCCTATTCTCAACCCCTTCCCCTGGCCAGTCCGACACTGAGGAAATAAGGAAGTCATCTCTTTTTTAGGGGATGTGGGGAGAAGTTAAATGAGTACTTTTGATAAAACCTGTAGAATATTGTATCATTGCCTAGATATTATTTGATAACCGTTAGTGTTCTAGCAAATATTTTTAACCGTATTCATTATTGGTTGATTTGTAAAAGATAGCAGCAGTAGAATAAAGTAGTTGTTGTTGTTGTTTTGAAGTTTGATAAGTAACGAAATTTCAGTATCACCATTGCATAATAAATGATATATAATCAGTGATGGATACAATATATACTGATGACTTCATAACACCTTGAATATATTGAGATTTTAAAACTTCTTATCTAAAATAAATGGAAGTAAATAAGGACGCTATTACATTCTGGCGAAGGGTATCAGAAAAGTGTTTTATTGACAAATCATATGAAAAATATAAGTTTTTTTAGTCTCATATCGAAGTAATTTTCCGAAATTTTGTCA
>NC_090730.1:42840203-42857703 GCF_036898095.1 Palaemon carinicauda
TCCTTTAACTATATGCTCTGTTTACATAAAATATGATGCAAATATCACAATATGCATGCTAATTTGAGAAAACGAAACGGTAATCCTCTTCTGCTAATCTATATTCAATTGATCATTAAACCTTACCTCGGTACTACGGAGTGTATGTATGCACGATCTTGAAACACTTCGGAGGCGATTAATGTTAAGATGTGCTTCGTCAATTGAAGTCGTGACCAAGAATTTAGGGTGGACCATTTTATGAAAACAAATATATGTAGCTAGCATAAAGCTACCGAAGTCCTTTAATTAGGTTAAACATTGCTTTTCACATAAAGCTACCGTAACTTCGCTACAGTCTTTCTCATTCCTATCGTTCGCCCCGAAATGGTAGTGTTCCGTTTAGATTCGAGAATTACCTTTAGTTTGAATTGCCTTAAGCTACATTACTCGAGAGCTGTAGCCTTTCATTATTACAGCCTCTACGTATCATCATAGAATTTTAAAGGTGTGTGTTTCAGGGCATTGTTTGTACTTCATAGGTATAAAAGACGATTTTACACACTCTCTCCCTCATTTCCAGGGTTATTTTTCATCACACTTTTGAGTTGCCGGTTAGTTGGTTTGTTTCTTATTACTGCATCAAAACACCCATTAAAGGAAGAATTTGTCAAACTCAAGTTTCACATATCTCTAAATGAGTAAATCAGCGAGAATGTCGCCAAACTCTATCGGTTCGATTATCACTCCATATCCTCGTAGATTAGTAGTACTTAGAACTACTTGGCTTAAATCCCGTTTGGCGTCTTCATGACATAACCATTGCTTCCAGAAATGGCAACATCCTTTCCTAGGAATAACGGATGTCCCCACAAAGATCCCAACCACTCTTGAATTCCAGTTTGTGAATTCAATTCATAATTCCACGAAATGCTCACGAAGTATTCCCAGAAAAATTCGTAAAACTATCGATTAGGGTGCCCAGTAACTTTGGTTCCCATCCTACACAAACACAGACTCAATCTGAGCTACAATGTAAACAATGGAATGTTCCAATGACGACGTAGTTTCCCGATGTACCAGAATGATTGGTGACACCCGCCTAATTTGAATGGGGGATTTTGCCCACCTTCATTGGTTTTTACATGAATATTAATGACCCTTTTTTTGAAGTGACTATTTATATTTTCTAGCGATAGATAAAACGCACCAAATTAATTATAAAACCTCAAAATAAAGAAAACATTACATATATAAATGAAAAACTTACAACTGACGAAAATGACCAAACAACAATGCAAACACTATTTTTAATGTAATGATCATTTGCGTACGGTTTGTTGCAATTGTATCTGCTAACTTTACTGTCTTCACTGAGGAGGTAATTCCAGGATACTAAAAATAAACGAACAAAACGACATTTATGTATATATTATATGTATAGGGTATATATACCGTCAGGCATACATACAGCAAACAATTCTACGATATCTTGGTTATTTTCCCAACTTTTACATTTTACAATTCTGCTCTATTTTGGGTTTTTCTGTTTTGCTCTTAATTTTGCAAAATCTCAGCATTACCAGTTAATCTAATAAAATAAGTGTGTATTATGTAGATTCTACATTCCTTTGCCCAATTCCTGTAATACTACAATTAAATTACACACGTTAATAGAAAACATTAATCAAGATTATTAATGTCATCTTTTATTTTTCATTTCATGCTAAGAACATTCAATTCCCTGTCCACCTCCCACGTTCGTCTTCTTCCCTCAAGCAGAGGCTTGATAAGAACATCAAGTGCCATCGCTTTTATGCTTCGTCCTTTCACAGTTTTTGATTAAGAGCATTTGCTTAAAGGCACACTAGAGAATGCTTTTTATAGTATTGTATGTTTATATAATATATATATATATATATATATATATATATATATATATATATATATATATATATATATATATATATATATATATATATATATATATATATATATATATATATATATATATATATAATCTTCATTATTATTGATATTATTATTATTATCATTATCATTGTTATAATTATTATTATCATTATTATTATTATTATTATTATTATTATTATTATTATTATTATTATTATTATTATTATTATTATTATTATTATTATTATTATTAGCAAGAGAAGTAATGAACAATCAAAATCAAATAGAACAGTAACAACATTTAAAAAGTTTTTGTCATAAACTATAAAAACTTAAAGAATACAAGTGGAAGAGATATAAGACAGAATGGTATGCCTGGGTGTACCCTCAAGCAAGAGAACCTCCCCCAAACAGTGGAAGACCTTAGTACAGAACACTAGAGAACAATGGTTTGATTCTGGAGTTTCCTTCTTCTAGGAGAGATGCTTACCATACCTAAACACTCTCTTTTACTCTTACCAAGAGGAAAGTAGCCACTGAAAAATTGCATTGCAGTAGTTAACAGCTTGAGAGAAAAAGAATGGTTTGGTAATGTCAGTGCTGCCAGGTGTATAAGAACATGAGAATGGGACAGACTATTCAGTGTACATGTAGACAAAGGTAAAATGATCCATAACCAGAGTGAAAGATACAATGTAGCATGGTGTGGCCAGTCAAAAGAATCAACGGATGACTGTTGCCCTGGCCAACCTACTAATGAATGAAATTATTATTTAATCAATTTCTTGAATAATGTTCACGTTAATTAATTATTTTTATTTATCATTCACTGTAGGCATCTGTTGCCTTTCTTTTCTGTCCTTTGGTTTATATTTTCTTATCTTTAACTCGGTGTTATTCAGTTCGATGGAGGCGCACTGGACAAATATATATGCATCTGGTTGGTTTCTTAAGAAAATGTATACATTTTGGTAGATGGAAATAATAATAATAATAATAATAATGATAATAATAATAATAATAATAATAATAATAATAATAATAATAATAATATGGGACTACTAATAGCATTAGTACTATTATTACAACTACTACTACTACTACTACTACTACTAATAATAATAATAATAATAATAATAATACATACATACATACATACATACATACATATACCAAGGCACTTCCCCAATTTTGGGGGGTAGCCGACATCAACAAATGAAACAAAACAAAAAGGGGACCTCTACTCTCTACGTTCCTCCCAGCCTGACAAGGGACTCAACCGAGTTTAGCTGGTACTGCTAGGGTACCACAGCCCACCCTCCCCCGTTGTCCACCACAGATGAAGCTTCATAATGCTGAATCCCCAACTGCTGCTACCTCCGCGGTCATCTAAGGCACCGGAGAATGCAGCAGGGCCTACTGGAACTGCGTCACAATCACTCGCCATTCATTCCTATTTCTAGCACGCTCTCTGGCCTCTCTCACATCTATCCACCTATCACCCAGAGCTTTCTTCACTCCATCCATCTACCCAAACCTTGGTCTTCCTCTTGTACTTCTCCCATCAACTCTTGCATTCATCACCTTCTTTAGCAGACAGCCATTTTCCATTCTCTCAACATGGCCAAACCACCTCAACACATTCATATCCACTCTAGCCGCTAACTCATTTCTTACACCCGTTCTCATCCTCACCACTTCGTTCCTAACCCTATCTACTCGAGATACACCAGCCATACTCCTTAGACACTTCATCCCAAACACATTCAATTTCTGTCTCTCCATCACTTTCATTCTCCACAGCTCCGATCCATACATTACAGTTGGTACAATCACTTTCTCATATAGAACTCTCTTTACATTCATGCCCAACCCTCTATTTTTTACTACTCCCTTAACTGCCCACAACACTTTGCAACCTTCATTCACTCTATGACGTACATCTGCTTCCACTCCACCATTTGCTGCAACAACAGACCCCAAATACTTAAACTTATCCACCTCCTCAAGTAACTCTCCATTCAACATGACATTTAACCTTGCACCACCTTCCCTTCTCGTACATCTAATTAACTCTCAACTTCCTTCTCTCACACACCCTTACAAATTCTGTCACTAATCGGCCAAGCTGCTCTTCTGTGTCTGCAACCAATACAGTATCATCCGCAAAAAAACCACTGATTTACCTCCCATTCATAGTCATTCTCGTCTGCCAGTTTTAATCCTCGTCCAAGCATTCAAGCATTCACCTCTCTCACCACTCCATCAACATACAAGTTAAACAACCATGGCGACATCACACATCCCTGTCTCAGCCCCACTCTCACCGGAAATCAATCATTTTCTATCCTAACACATGCATTACTACCTTTGTAAAATCTTTTCACTGCTTGCAACAACCTTCCACCAACTCCATATTCTCATCACATTCCACATTGCTTCCCTATCAACTCTATCATACGCTTTCTCCAGATCCATAAACGCAACATACACCTCCTTACCTTTTGCTAAATATTTCTCGCATATCTACCTAACTGTAAAAATCTGATTCATACAACACCTACCTCATCTAAAACCAACCTGTACCTCTAAGATTGCATTCTCTGTTTTATCCTTAATCCTATTAATCATTACTCTTCCATACAATTTTCCAACTACACTCAACAAACTAATACCTCTTGAATTATAACACTCATGCACATCTCCATTACCCTTATATAGTGGTACAATACATGCACAAACCCAATCGACTGGTACCATTGACAACACAAAACACATATTAACAATCTCACCAACCATTCAAGTACAGTCACACCTCCTTTTTCAACATCCATACCAGATGCTTTTCCTACTCTCGTTTTATCTAGTGCCCTCCTTACTTCCTCTATCGTAATAATAATAAAAATAATAATAATATGGGACTATGATTAGCATTAGTACTACTACTACTACTACTACTACTACTACTACTACTACTACTACTAATAATAATAATAATAATAATAATAATAATAAAAATAATAATAATAATAATATTAATAATAATAATAAGGCCTTAAAAAATGCAAAAAAAAAAAAAAAAAATAAATAAATAAATAAACTAGACTCCTATTGCTGGAAATCCTTGGATCGGGTTTAAACACGAACTGAAAATAATTGTTTTCGTAAATTATTGAACATTAACTACTAGCATGTACATTATTTTGGCCAGATGTGTTAAAAATATCCTTATCACCCCTTATACATGTTCAATAAGAAAACTTAATTCCCAAGTGCAGATGGCATGACTTTCAAACACGAAGGTAGAATCTCACTATGATTATATGATTCAGAATGAAATTATATGGCAATTAATCAGCAGTGAACTCCAAACACAAACACATTCATACACGCAAGTAAGCTCCCACATACACACACAAACACACACACAATATATATATATATATATATATATATATATATATATATATATATATATATATATATATATATATATATATATATATATATATATATATATATATATATATATATATATATATATATATATATATATATATATATATTACTTTTCTGAGGGGGGATACCTTAACGTCATGGAAGGGTGTGCGTATCGCCATGATCAGTATAGCTGTACTAGTCATGGCCATCATACTAGGTTGGTGTGCTGTAAATAATCCGATGAAAATCTCTGCATTGGCCAGCGTGGTGATGAAAACTTAGCAAAGCCCAGACATTAATTGACATCTCTGAGTCGTGTGTACTAGAAACTGTAGTATTTGTTACTTTTGTCGTCGTTGTTGTTTATATATATGTATATATATATATATATATATATATATATATATATATATATATATATATATATATATATATATATATATATATATATATATATATATATATATTTATATATATATATATATATATATATATATATATATATATATATATATATATATATATATATATATATATATATATATATATATATATATATATATATATATATATATATATATATATATATATATATATATAAAGAGAGAGAGAGAGAGAGAGAGAGAGAGAGAGAGAGAGAGAGAGAGAGAGAGAGAGAGAGAGAGAGAGAGAGAAACTTACCTTATTGCCTTATTTAATGTTTGGGTTCTCCCAGGTCCCTCAGTGTGAGGCTCCTCGTATATCCACCAGAGAGTTGCTTATGCATCTTCCGGTGTATTTTGCATCTTCCAGTCTTGCATGGTCTAGGATGCATCTTAGGTGTTTATCGAGCATATTCTTTGGCACATCTACGCTCACTCCTGATATGTTTCTTAGATGAGCTGGCAGCGCATTAAATAGTCTCTGCATTTTCGATACAGGTGCCTAGTGGATTAATGTCCTGTGTACCTTCCTTCATTTTCCTGATATAATTTTGGGCACTATTAATCTACCTCGGCTTGCTCTTTCTGATATTTTTATCTCCATGATGTTTTCAGTAATTCCTTCGATTTGTTTCCCATGCTTGTATTATCATGTAGCGTTCTCTTCTCCTTTCTAGACCGTATAGTTTTGAAAATTGCAGTGTTTCCCAGTAGTGAAGGTCCTTAACTTCTTCTATTCTAGCAGTAAAGGACATTTGTACACTCTCTATATGTGCAATATCCATTTGGTAGTGTAGGTACCATATCACATTGCAGTACTCGAGTGTACTACGTGCATAAGTTTTGTACAGCATAATCATGTGTTCAGCTTTTCTTGTTTTAAAGTGTCTGAATAGCATTCCAATTTTTGCTTTACATTTAGCCAACAGTGTTGCTATTTGGTCGTTGCATAACATATTCCTGTTTAACATCAAACCAAGGTCTTTAATTGCTTACTTGCTTGCGATTGTCTCGTTATAAGGTCTCCTGTATATACCATTCTTTCTCTGTTTCTATAGTTTATTGATTCGAACTTATCGGAGTTAAATACCATCCTATTTATCTCCGCCCATTCATATATTTTGTTTAGCTCTCTTTGTATTTTCTCTACTTATTTTTGTGTCATCGGTGAAATTTCTCACTACAGAGTATTTACCATTACAGTCTATGTCTGGGATTATAATAACAAACAGCAGTGTGGCTAATACCGTACCCTGTGGCACGACAGATATTACCTGAGCTTCATCTGATTTCTCGTCATTTGCAACCACTATCTGTTTTCTGTTTTGTAGAAATTCTTTTATCCATTTTCCTATCTTTCCCTTAATATTATGCTTTCTCATTTTTTTCTCTAATATATTATGGTCTACCTTGTCAAAAGCTTTTGCAAAATCTAGATATACCAAATCTGTGTATTTTTCATGTATCTAATTTTTATATATGTGTTTATAGTGTGCTATCAGTTGGGTTTGTGTACTTTATCCGGGTACAAAACCAAGTTGACCTACAATAAACAAATTATTTGTAACCAAATGATTCACTATTCTCTTTTTTATTACCCTTTCATACACTTTCATAATATGTAATGTTAGACTAACTGGTCTATAATTGCTTGCCTCTAGTCTTGATCCACTTTTGAAAATAGGGGTTATATATGCTAATTTATGTTTAACATATATCTCGCTCATATCTACACTTTGTCTTAGCAGTATTGCAAGCGGCTTCGCGATAGTGTGTGGATTTTTTTTTAACAAAATCGCTGCAACTCCATCTGGGCCAGCCGCTGATCCATTTTTAATTTCGTTTATAGCCTGCACAATATCTGCTTCATCAATATCTATATCCGTTAGATATTCACTATTTTCTTCTCTCATTTCTGTTTCATTATTCTCATTCACAATAGTTGGCACGAATTCACTCTTATATTTCTCTTTTAATATGTTCCATATTTCCTTTTTTTCTGTTCGTTAACCGTCCTTCAGTTCTTAGAGGGCCTATTTCTAATCTCTCTTTATTCGTCTTTTTTGCATAGGAGTGAAGTACTTTGGGGTATTTCTTGATATTTTGAAGTGTCCTTTCTTCTAAGTCCTTTTTTTTTTCATTTTCTTTCGATCGTATAATTTTTTTTTCTGCATTTTCTATCTTACTTTTTATTTCCATTGTTTTCCATTAAATTTTTTCTTTAGCAAGATTTTTCTTCCACTTTCAAATTTTCTGAAATAAGATCCTTCTGTCTCTTGGTATGCATGTCTGATGTTTATTTCCTTTTATTTTTTTTTCGATACATATTTTTTGACAATTTTCTCCAGTATTTTGTATATATCCCTATTTACCTGCATATTATCACTTACTAATACATTTTTTCCAATCATTGTTCAATTCTTCATTTATTTCCGACCAATTTATACTCTTACCATAAAAATTATATTTTTCATACCCTTCCCATCGTTTTGTGCATTGTTTTTTCTCTGCGTTCACTTGCTTTGGATTGGACTATTAATTCTATGACATTGTGTTTTGCCATTCCCGTGTTATACACTATTATTTCTTTAACATAATTCACCTCATTCAAAAATACTAAATCTAGGACATTGTCCTTTCTCGTTGGAATGTGGTTTATTTGTTACATATTATGTTCTAATAGCATATCTTGAAGCTTCTCAAATTGTCTCTTATCTTCTGCGCTACCCTTACTCTCTTTTTTATATGCATATATACAACCACTTTCTTTTATCTATTCTTTCCAATCCACGAAAGGAAAGCTAAAATCTCCAGATAGGAGTATATTCCAGTCTTTATAGTTTCTACATATATCATCTACATTTTCTATTACTATGTCAAACTCCTTAGTATTTTGGGGTCTGTAGACTACAATATTCACTAATTTTCCATATTCAAATTCTACTGCAATCAATTCACATTGTGTGTTGCTGTATTTTTCACAGACTTTTCCTTGATTTATGTCTCTGCTATATATTGCAGTTCCCCGTTGATTCCTATTTGTTCTGTCTGATCTATATGTCTGGAAACACTTTATCTGGTTGCCACTGCCAGTCTCTTGGAAATACCATTTTTAACTTATATTTAACATATCTATTTTTTTCAATTTGGGTTAGTTCTTCCAAGAAGTCTATTTTCCTTTTAAAGATACTCGTGACTAAACCGTGTGCATTCATCACTATTATGGTTTATGTTTCATCCCCATTATTTAATATTGGTAATAATATGGATTATTCCAAGCTTCCTTCCTGTTCTGATATGATGTTCTTTTCTTCATTTCCAGGAATTCCGCCATTGAAAAATCTAACTTTTCTATTATATTTGCTCTTTAGCCTTCATATTTATTTTTTGTGTATCCTTCCAATTATCCCCATATCTGCACCAACACTAGGCATTATAGATGCATTCTTTTTAGTTGGGCTCTAATTGTGCATATTTGGGTTGAATGGCGTCATATCTTAGGGCCTTTTGTGCATAGCGCGGTATATACTCGGCTTGTTTTTTTTGTTTCTTTTCTTGTTTCATTTTTGCTTTCATTTTTCTTTTCTGTTTGCTGAGTTTTCTGACTTTCATTCATGGTTGCAGGATGCATATATCAATATTTTTTGTCGAATTTGCATCCTTTTCCTTCTTTCAGGTTTTTGCATGTTTTTGGATGGAGATCTCTGCATTCGTCTCCATATCCGTCTAAATACGCACACTTACCATATATTTCATAATTATGGCATATCTTTGGATGCTTGTAGTAGCATCTTTCGCCAAATCTGCAATTCCCTCTTTTCAGTGAATATTTTTTTTTTCTTTTTTTTTCTTGTTTTTGCTCTCCCCTAAAAGTATGCAGGTCCGGGTAGAGTATCTTGGGTCTATTATTTGATTCCATAGGATATTCCATTTCCATGTAAGTATGTTTTTGAATGGAATCATATGTTGTATCAATGATTTCCTCTGCATCCTTACACATATGCTGTTAATTTTTCTCTTCTTCTTCTTCTTCTTCTTCTTCTTCTTCTTCTTCTTCTTCTTCTTCTTCAACTAATTGCAGGTTCAGTCTAGACTTAATTATATTACTATCCATACTAAGCATGTTGAGCAGAATACCTTTGTGTCTTTAGTACTAATTTTTTGTTGCACTTCAGCACAATTAAGATGTGTTGGTACGTGGCATACATCGCATTTCCTTAATAACTTTTGCAGGTTATGAATACTGTACCATATCTTACATGTATTGCACCATTTTGGCATTCTTTTTCTCAACGCATCAATCAGCACATTCACTATATTAGACCTCTTATTGTTCTTGAATAGAATGTGCTGATTGATGTAAACTTTCTTTATAAGTCTCTTTATCACCTGGATCTTCTTTGGAATTTCTTATATTATTTTGATGATGTTTTCCGCAGACTTACTCCAGTTTGTTGGATCATATTGTTCAAATATGTTTGAGAATATTTTTCCGTCACACTGGTTGGAGCTATTTGTGACCTCTGTTACCAGTAGATCTAGTTCTTGTTGTGCCATAAATTCAGATTTTTAGCATTTCACAAGATAACTATCCTATGCCGACGTTTTATCCCACTCTTCCGACCTCAAACTAATCACCGACTATTCACGAAAACTTGTATGTATATTGCACTCGATAATCTTTTGTTATTCGCCTTAAATCCTCTGATTTTCTCGGATCACAAAATGGGACTCACTAGCATACAGTAACAATCACCCAGAGAGACAGACAGACAGACAAACAGAGAGAGAAAGAGAGAGAGAGAGAGAGAGAGAGAGAGAGAGAGAGAGAGAGAGAGAGAGAGAGATAGACAGACAGACAGACTGAGAGAGAGAGAGAGAGAGAGAGAGAGAGAGATTACATATATATATATATATATATATATATATATATATATATATATATATATATATATATATATATATATATATATATATATATATATATATATATATATAAGCATAGTAATAGACAAACATACAGAGAATTTACCCTTTCCATGGAAGTGAATATAAAACGTCAAATTTTGGATGAAACAGAAATTGAAAAACGAAAGTAATTTTTCAAAATCATTACTAGCAGTTGTTCCACTCCTGAAGATATCATTGTAATTGACTTAAATATGTTAAAAATAATTGTAATAGACGGAATGCAACAAAAAAAAGTTTCTATCTCAGTTTCCAGATTTTTTTTCAAAAAATAAATAAGAAAAAAACCACTATTTTGTTAAATGAGTAAGAAATACTTGACTGTCAACTCGAAAGGGCGAGATGCCAGGTAGAGGTGCAAATATACATCTGATATTTCCGACAACTTTCGACATAGATGAATTAAAAAATGTGAGGATGCATGGAGCGAAGAGGTGAATAGAAAAATAGTTTGAGCGTCATATCACATCATGAAAGGAAAGAGAGGAAATAATATATATATATATATATATATATATATATATATATATATATATATATATATATATATATATATATATATATATATATATATATATATATATATATATATATATATATATATATATATATATATTACAACCTCTGCATTTATGTTTTACGTTATAAGCTTATATTACTTTATGTGAATTATAGATTACAACCATTACCATTTTTATATCAATAATATCGCTAAAAGGATAAAACAGGATTTTCTCTGATTGGCATATCGTGAATTTATCAGCAGTACACAGTACACGCACATGTACATTAACATGTATGGTGCGGTGCGTTCATGTAAATTCAGATATATAAACATACTAAAACAGATACGCACATACACACGCGCACATACACATACACACATTATCTATCTATCTATCTATCTATCTATATATATATATATATATATATATATATATATATATATATATATATATATATATATATATATATATATATATATATATATATATATATATATATATATATATATATATATATATATATATATATATATATATATATATATATGTGTGTGTGTGTGTGTGTGTGTGTGTTTGTGTGTGTGTGTGTGTGTGAGTGTGTGGGTGTGTGTGTTAGATTGTGTATTTGTATGCTTGTGTGAGCCTGATATTTTCTTGTAATCTCTGTTGATAAACATTAATTATCCTCAACGGCACATAATAAAAAAAAAGTCTCAGGGTAAATTGTAAAAAAAAATACTTCATGCATTCATGTCATGTTCTTTTGGAGGTATTGTTACGATCAAGTTCTTCGAAGCTCAACGAATTGAGTCATCTCACTTAAGAAAAAACACTGCATGCGGTTCCTTTACTTCAAAGTAAAACATGAAATCTTTCGAAATCTCTTTAGAATGACGTTCCTTTCAGATCCAAAGGTCTTACAAATGCTTGGGAATGTTTTCATCTTTTAAGGGGATCTCCAGGAATGGAGGAAGATCAGTCATGTGAGAGAGGAACTCAGATCTTAAAAGATTAAGGATGATGACATTTGAGAAGCCTAGTTTTATCGAAAGAGAGATTAAAGGATTTATAATACATATGGTTGTTTTTACTGTATTTAATGGAATAGGATGACCGGAAAGAGCAATGACTATATGTTTTTTTTTGTTTTAAACAAAACACGAACACAATCTCTCGTCGAACATATTTCTTATTTTCCCCAGAAACGAGGGCACTTTATCTTTAAGACAAACACTAATATTTGATGAAAAAATATTATAAGCTTTTAATTGAGATGATTTTAATGGCTCTGTTCCTATAAATGAAAATTTATTCCAAGCGTTTTCCAGGTTTGCAGAAACTCACACAGATTGTAATCGCGTACCTTTTTAGATGTAAATGTTTCCTTCTACCTTTCCGCTTGCAGAGCGGCTATGTGTCAGATTTCCGTGTTAATAAATCAGTTGATCCCAGGCACCACTTCCGATAAAACCATAAACAGCAAATTGGCGACCCAGGAGTGACCAAAAATGCCTGAGACCGCCAACCCTCTTGACGAAATTACCACAGCTGCTTCCCTCCGTCTACCTCCTTTCACATATTACAACCCAGAGTCCTAGCTCTTTGGGGTTATAACTTTCTTCAGGTCAAAATATCACCTTGATGTCACGAAAAGCTGTACCTGAACTCCTACTCAAAAACAATTTTTTAACAAATAGCAGAATGGTTAGTTGATCCAAACACCACTGTGGCATACAAAACTCTGGGGGCGTAACTAAGATGATTCTTCATTATGCCCCTAGGCATTAGAGCCAGAAAATTTCTTGACAATGTAAGAATTGCTACAGGGATTAACTCTGATGACTAGCAAAAATACATGCCACTGACACACAAAAAGAGACAACGCTGGACTTAGATCCCGAAGTCCTCCTGACGAAGTTACCACATAAAACAGTTGCGGAAATTCCCAACACATACACCATGTCCCTCAAGGATTTCCTACAACTGGAAGATGTGGCTCACTTGGCCTAAACGTCGGCAGAGCCCACTCTGCCACCTGCAGCAGTATCTGGTACACACCCTCAAACTATAAGTGACAAAGAGGCAGAGGGCAATCCAGATTCCCCTACAGCTCTCACACGCTATTCAAGGAATAGCAAGCGTTTTATCAAGCAGTTACCCCAACAGAGAATACAGCCCGACAAACCAAAGGGCAATTTGTCTCTTCCATTGGAGATTCGTAGGTACATATGTCAAATAACCTGAACTGCGGCCCAACCAACTAACCGTCAGATTTGTAGTCTCA
Source organism: Palaemon carinicauda (assembly GCF_036898095.1). Classification (NCBI taxonomy): domain Eukaryota; kingdom Metazoa; phylum Arthropoda; class Malacostraca; order Decapoda; family Palaemonidae; genus Palaemon; species Palaemon carinicauda. The sequence goes on from NC_090730.1 coordinate 42,853,715, forward strand.
TACAAGGCAACAAATCTATCTATCACTCTCTTTATTTGAACAGAGGAAAAAAAGGCCTCTATATGTTTTTGACGATAAGATATCTTATATAGAACTCATTATTGGTATGGGAGTATGCAAATTGTTCATTCCAGCCATCCGGAACAAACAGTTTGATCTAGTCCTAAACACCCTCCATGTGTCTACCCCAAATGACACCTTACTTAAAGATATATGCGACAGACGTCATTGCCGCACTACTTGGAGCATATTTCCTGAAATTACACATCATGCTGGTAGACATATCCAGATAGCAACTCATTCAGAGAGATGCCTCTATAGCTCATCCACTACTCCTCGGACAGCAAGTCTCCATCCCAGACCCAGAAATTTTTTGTACCCTTCAAAAGTTTCCCTAAGTATTCAAGGACGATCTCCAGCGTGACCTTACATGGCCTAGAAAGCACTACATCGAACAACATATCATCCTATTTGGACATTTCCTGTGTCTATCTGCTGACAAACTAGTCCATGCAAAGCAATTATTCCAGGACATCTGGACATTTCCTGTGGCTATCTACTGACAAACTAGTCCATGCAAAGCAATTATTCTAGGACATGCAAGAGGCAGGAAACCGTCAAAAGCCTCCAGCCCATCGGCCTCTCTCCTCCACATGGTATTTATAGAAGAGGGTACACAGCGACCCCTGCCTAACGTTGCAGACATAACTAACCAACTCAAAGGAGCAACAATATTTTCAAAAATCTATCTCCTGAAAGGGTATCATCAAGTTCAGGTAGTAAAATAGGACCTAGAAAAGATAGAAATCATCTACCATTTCGAATCATACCTCTATTTTCAGCTGTTTCAGCCTTTGAAATGCAGGTACCATCTTCCAATGCCTTATGCACGACATCCTCAGAGATATACCCTGCAGCATCATTTACATTGACAACATCTACATTTTCAGCCTCAATTGTAAACAGTGCATCAAAGATGTAAAACAAGTCTTCGAGGACAAAAAATAGGGTTGGTCCAAGTCACTGACGATTTCCAATGCTAGGAAACATCAAAGCATTGCAAGGGTTTGCTGGCATCATTAATAACTATCACAGTTTTATACTGAACCTGGCTAGAATTCTGACTCCTTTATATTAATGTTTAAATGGAAAAGCCTAAACATTATAGTCGTCGGATAAACAAGAAACGACATTTCAAAAAGCCAAAAAATCCCTTAGTTCTGCTCCAACACTAGCATAGAAATGGGTGCAGTACTCAAGTAGGATACATACGACATTCACCAACCACTATAAATTTTTAGTAAGAAGTTATCTGCAGTAAAACAGAAATACTTAACTTTTGACAAAGAATTACTGGCAATCCACTGTGCCATTTGGCTTTTAAGACACATGCTCAAGGGATGACAATTCATTTTGCAAACGGACCATCAGCCTTTGATTCAAGCCTTCATAAAAAAAGGCAGATTACAGGTCAGTGCACAAACAGTGACAATTGTCAGCAATCACCGAGTACTCCTCTACCATCAGGCATCTCAAGGGTTCTTCGGACAATTTTGTAGGGGCCTTTTCCAGAAACACCGTTAAAGCCGTACAAATCGGTATATCATACTGCGATATAGCTGCAAACCAGAAGGATGACAAATAACTATAATATCCGGCAGGGAAGTCCCAACCTTTCGTAGAAGGATCTCATCATAGATGATGGAGAGAAAAACACATTGCATGTGAGAAGTGTACCCTTTATCCTTTCTCCTATCTCCTTATGGTTTTAAAGGGGAAAACTTTCAACCTAGCCCATACTCTGCAGTATGATACCTTCAGACTGCTATGCTGCCTGCATCCCAACTGAGCAATAAATATGTAGGGCAGTGAAGACATATCAAGAATTTAGCATGTAAATGTTTTCCCTGTCAGACATCTAAGATCACAAGGCACACAGAATCCAGGATAGTGGAATTCAAGACAACTGATCCCTGCCTCGCTCATATTTGCATTGACATTATGAGACATTACACTCAAGGCGAGCAATATAGATATCTTTTCACCACCATCGATCCGAATACCAGATGACCAAAGACAACACCTGTCAAACAACAGATTGTGGAAAGCTGTGCAAAAGCTCTAATTAATTGGTTCCAATACATAACCATTGATATGGAGGCTAATTTCCCGTCAGCCATGTGAATTTCCATAGCCATCAGCCTTGGAATGATATTAAACCATACGATGGTGTACAACTCGGAAGCTAACAGCATGGTTGAGCGTTTACACTGTTCCCTTAAAGCAGCACTCACCGTTAGATGTTAAGATGGAAGGTGGAAAGAGGATTTACTATGAATCCTATTAGGACAACCTCTCACACAGCTCTAAAAGCCACTCTGGAGGAGGCACTTTACTAACAATTTTTAGCAATACCAGCAGAAATATATTAGGATTCAAATGAACTCACCATCCTCCAACGTCTGTAAAACAACAGAGAAAATTATCCGTTCAAGAGACAAATACAACACAGCCAAGAAACCCTACGTTCCCGGCGAACTAGATTCACACTGATCCCCATGTCACCTGCATGCTCGGGACCTCACCCGAGAAGACAGAAGTGCTATGAAATGGTGCTAGAAAACAGAACTTCCTGAGCAATGATAGGCTGGCTTAAACCAACATATATCCCACATAAACCCTCATGCAATCGAATCATTTGGTCGGGGGGTGGGGGTGGGTTGTGGTGAGGGGGTGGGGGGGGGGAGAATATTGCAAGAACCGTTTCCCAGCGTCGAATGCTATAGTTCCTGTAAATAGAATATATATTCCAAACGTTTACCTGGGGCGCAGCAACACAACTGGATTATAATTGTGTATCTTTATATGTCAGATTTCTTATTGGCTGCAGCTTTGCGAGAGCCAGTGTCCGCTGCCGGCTGCATTGTCACAAGAGCCTGTGCTTGGCCGCAAGGGCTTGGCAATTTACAACCATGACAACAACAACAACAACTAGTGCCTGGCCGGAAGGACCTAGCAATCTCCAACAACAATTTCAGAATTTTCTGTAAATAAATCAGTTAATCCAGAGTGCGTTTCTCTCTAAATCATGGTTTATCCAATTTTGTTGGTAAAGTTTGTGAATCTAAACCAGGGAAATATGATGCGATCAAAATAAAATATAGCATAAAGATCATTTTAGTGCAAATATGAAAAACATATTTATATTTTAAAAGAAATCAGTCATGAGAGATGCATATAAAAGATCTTTTATGACCAATATATGAATAAAGGTAAATGAGTTAGGAAATCATCTAGATTAATCAGAATTTGAGTAGCGTTTACAAATACTTCATTATAGAGGGAAATATATTATGCTAAAAACTATTGGGTTTCACTCCCCAAGAAATGAATTGATATGAAAGTGAAGCACGGAATAATTAATATTTGTTGGCTCCTTACTTTGTATTGACAAGTATGACATGATCTCGTCAATATAATGGGAACAAAGAAAAGGAAGTCAGTGGAGTTCTTTATTTTGGAATTCAAATATATATATATATATATATATGTGTGTATGTATATTTATAAATATATATATATATATATATATGTATGTATATATATATATGTATATATATAATATATATATATACATATATATATATGTATACTATATATATATATATACAATATATATATATATATATATATATATGTATATATATATATATATATATATGTGTGTGTGTGTGTGTGTGTGCGTGTGCGCGTGTATGGTTTTCCTTGATTTCATTTTGTATTATTAGAGTGTGCATAAGCAAGTAATGCTTCTCTCTCTCTCTCTCTCTCTCTCTCTCTCTCTCTCTCTCTCTCCAGAAAAAAAAACAACTTCAAAGACCCAAGATGAACAAGAGAGTAGTTCAGTACACAAGCCTGCGTATACAAAAAGTGGGTTGCATTATGGAAGGAGGTCCAGTTATTGTTTATCTATTAAGTGACGAGATAAT
>NC_090730.1:42862703-42865203 GCF_036898095.1 Palaemon carinicauda
ATAATAATAATAATAATAATAATAATAATAATAATAATAATAATAATAATAATAATAATAATTAGTGCTCAAATCATCATGTTAAAAAGAAATTAAATAAAAAAACATCGACCAATTTTTACTACCAGAGAAAAATGATGAGGACATTAGCACTCAGAATCCAGGAACTTTAAACCCAGCAATATTTCTCTGGTTTTCGCTGAAAACAACTACCTGGGCAATTGAACCTCATAATTAGGAAACATATTTCATGCCATAAAATCTTAAAGTTTGCCTTGAAAACAAAACCCAGATATTAAAAAAAAAAGAAGGAAATAAATGAAAAAAAAAAGCCAGAGAAGAAATGTTCATGGCAGAATAAAATTGAGAAGGATAACAATTTTGTATTCATTATTTAAAAAAAAAAAAAAGGTAAAATGGTATTTCAAAATTTTCTTATTTCAATATATAGAAATAGGGATTATGAAATTGTTAACAGATATTATCTATCTCTTAAGTTTTCTGTGTTTTGTATGTTTTTTGATCGATTAATCTTCTTTTAAATAAAGAAATAAATTAGTTTTTGACTTACTTTGATTTGTATGCAATTTGTTATCGGACAGTTATAAGTGAATGTACTAAGAAAGAATCTCTCTCTCTCTCTCTCTCTCTCTCTCTCTCTCTCTCTCTCTTCATATATATATATATATATATATATACATATATATATATATATATATATACATATATATGTATTATATATATATATATATATATAATGTGTCTGTGTGTGTGTGTCTGTGTGTGTGTTTAGGTTCGTTTGGTAGATAGATAGAATACGGTTTTTGGCTTTTGTTCTATTTATCATACGTCTCTACTTTTCTTACTTTCTTACCGTCTGTGTATGTACACGCATACAATTACACATGTATTTCAACAATATTTATCGATTTTATAAAGTTTTGTCGTAAATGGTACCTACTTCTTATCTCAATTACATATCCTTCTTAACTACATCACTAGCAGGTAAAAACAATAAAAGATAAATGAATGAGAGAATGGCTATAGGTACTGAAGTTGAAAAATCAAGGGAATTCCACATATTAATTGTAAAACAATATTCTTCAATAATAGGTGACTTTGAATATATGCTTTTATATATTAATGGATATGTTACGGAAACTTAATAATACTCATTTTATCAGATGTATTCTTAAAATAAAAAATACAGATAAGTCCAATATGGTAAAAGATATTAAGCTTTTACTATATCCAAATGACATAGAATTGTGGGATCAGGGGAATCTTCCAACGTCATTTCAATATTAAAATATCTTTATGTGTCAGGAGTACTCAGAGTTAATCATTAGTAAACAGTTTGGCATAGTTCAAGTTAGCAACACTTTCAAGTGTGGTTATGCAAACTCTATGTACTCGTAGGGTGTAGTGGTATTTGAAAGTCTAAAAGGTATTCAACGAAGGTAAAAGAACTTTAGACTACTTTAGGACTAAGTAGCATCAAGTGTATTTTTTAATACGTTGGCATAATTTTAGCCAGAATTTATGGTAAATGAAAAGGGCTCATAGACTTTAAAAGTCCTTACAAACTTATTTATGCTACATTGAGAACAAAGCCCTCTGAAGGATATTGGAAATTTAAATGGCAGGAAAGGATTAGAATTGAAACTATAAGAGAGATTACTCGAGTACCATATGTGGATGAGATCATGGTGAGGGGTAGATGGAGATGGTCTGGGCATGGTCTTCGCACTCCCCAAGAAAGATTAGTTCACCGAACGTCCAGCTGGGCTCCACAGGGTACTACAACAGTTGGAAGACCAAGGCGTAGAGGGCTGAGGACTATGGAGCCTGAAGTAGGAGATGATGAATGCAGAAGTTTTGAATTGAAAGCTCAAGATAGAGACGACTGACGAAGTCTAACCGTGGCCCTTTGCGTCAATAGGTGTAGGGGGAGATGATGATGAATATATCCTTAGGGATTTCAAGGGGAAGTTTATACTTGCATGTGGATAAATGATATGGGTCTGAAGCATAATCAACGTTGTATATAAAAGTATTGAGAATCTATATAATATCTAGGATTGGATAATTCTTAAACAAAGTAAACTTGAGTCAGTGTAGGCTAAACTATACTTAATAGTGCATATGTAAACTTAACATAAGGATTCTTCGTGTAATTTTCTATCTAAATATAGGTAAATAAGGTAAATCATAGCTTACCAGGAGGCTTTTATACTTAATTGAGGATCCATGAGAGGGGGAATGAAAAGTATTTGAGTACAAGATAATGACTATCAGCATCTTCATCGACAAAGGCTCTTATGTCAAATACAAAAAACCTTTTTCTTCTTGCTACTATTTCTTCTTTTGAAAAAGATTTCCTAGAAAATATGCCTATATGAGAGAGAGAGAGAGAGAGAGAGAGAGAGAGAGAGGAGAGAGAGAGAGAGAGGATGGGGAAAACTGGTTTTATTTTTTAATCGCCTTAGAAATACCTCAA
>NC_090730.1:42870203-42910203 GCF_036898095.1 Palaemon carinicauda
TATATATATATATATAAATATATATATATATATATATATGTGTGTGTGTGTGTGTGTGTGTATTCACATACTTATATGCATATATATATATATATATATATGTATATGTATATATATATATATATATATACATATATATATATATATATATGTGTGTGTGTGTGTGTGTGTGTCTTATTACAAGTTAGGCTATAGCCCAAGTTGGAAAAGCAATATGCTATAAGCCCAAGTGCTCCAACAAGGAAATGAGAGGAAACAAGGAAATAAGTAAACTACAAGAGAAAAATAAATAATCAAGATAAGATATTTTAAGAAGAGTAACAAAATTACATCCCTCACTTATAAACTATAAAAACCCCAAAAAAATGAGAGGAAGAGAAATAAGAACAGCATGCCCGAGTATATTCCTAAACAACAGAACTTTAATCCAAGAGAGTGGAAGGTCATGGTACAGAGGCTATGGCACTACCAACGACCAGAGAACAATGGTTTGATTATTTATTGTCCCTCGCCAAGAAGAGGTGCGTACCATAGGAAAGTAGCCAATGAACAATTAAATTGCAATAGTTAACCCTTGAGCGAAGAAAAATTGTTTGGTAATTCCATTGTGTCTGGTGTATGAGGACAGAGAGGAATTAGGTAAAAATAGGCTAGACTATTCGGTGTATGTGTAGGCAAAGACAAAATGAGCCATAAGTAGAGTGATAGATCCAATGTAGTACTGTCTGGCCAGACAATAACTCTTTAGAAGTAGTAACTCAATGGGTGGCTGATGCCCTAGCCAACCCACTACCTACATATATTTAATATATATGTTCGTGTGTTTGTGTGAATGCTTACAAAGATAGACACACACACAATCCCGCACTCCCCCCACACACACATACACACACACACACACACACACACATATATATATATATATATATGTATATATATATATATATATATATGTATATATATATATATATATATATATACATCAATGTGTATACATATATTGATATAAAATTTTATGTATATATACATTATAGTACCCATCATGACTGCACAATTTGAGGTACATTATTCTTAATATAGAAATCAGGTGTCACTAAATTGAGTTCTGCTTAAAGAAATTAGAATTCACGAATCTTGCATATATCTTTGCATAAAATTACATCCAGTTTTTACATTCAATGTCCTACATTTAAACTATTATGAAAACTTTCTTTTATGAATCAAAGCTCTATGACATTTCCTTCTGATTGGTTAATGGATTGATCCAAATTCTTTGCATATGACCAAATAGAATCAGTTTGATTTCGAACATGATTAGACATCGAATTGTTATTTTCAGCGTATCGTATACTTTTCTAATGGGGTTCAATTCTCTTTTCAAGAACTTTTTACATGTTTGCCAATATTTTTTTTTCAACATGAATTACAGGTGATATCATGTAAACATCCAAATATTTCATGATATATAACGATTTTTTTTTTTTTTCAAGTTTCGGTATTATGGAAATTATATTACGAATTGTCAATAGGAAGAGTAGACTTTATTTTGTAGGTTTACCATGTTCCTTTTAAAAATATAAATGGCTAAGTATAAACTAAAGGAAAAAAGGCTATTTAAAAAAAAAAATTGTACATGGAAAAATCCTTTAAAGTAAAAATCCACAAAACAAACAAATTACATTCATTTGAAGATATTCCATAAATCACAGCAACTTTAAAAAAATATCAAACTCAACAGATTTAGTTTTTTTTTTTTTTTTTTTTTTTTTTTTTTTTTTTTTCGATTCATGAATAGCATTTCCGATATATGTGTGAGTCAAAATAAGAAATGCATCCCTTAGTCCTAAAAGCTGGCGTGTCGTGAAGCTGGAAATATTTATTTTATTGTTTCGGTTAAATTTTGTTATTTTCTTTAATTTTTCTCTCTTTTTCCCTCTAATGGAGATTTCAAGAAACGGACTTTGCGTATGTGATAGGAATAAAACCTATTATGAGGGGAAAAATTAGCCAATATCATTTATACTCCATAGCCAATAAAAATACGAATGAACTCTAAATAGATTTGATTTCTACAAAACGGCAAACGATGTAACATTAGATCAGCATTAAATAAAAACGAAGAGATTGTGATATATCTATGAATTGAAGCTGATATATTCTTAAAGAATATCACTTTTATTTCGAAAGAAAGCCTTAAACAAACTGCATTCGTTATTATTCCAGTTCTAATATCTATGGAGAAAATAGCAATGACCTAGAATATTTTGTTTGAAAATGAAGTCAATAAACAAAAACGTACTCTAAGTAAATCACTCTCCCGGACCCAAGCCTGTCCTCAGCAAACAATATCTAGATGTTCCTTTTACAAGCACGTCGCTCTTGTACAAGCAAAGGCATTAAACTTTCATGGAATTACTACTCTCTCTAACAAATGACTCCCTAAATCGAAGCAGAGAGGGAATTTACTCAGTGTATTCTAGAAATCAAAGTAAGAAAGTTTAGGGCCAAGTCTGTAGTTGACTATTGTGTTAAGTTGTGGAACTAACCTTTTTTTTTCGTTTGAAAGATCAAAGAATTGTAAGCTCATTGAGAACTCAGCTTTTGCCTAATACATCTTAAATGAAATATATTTCTGTTTCATTTTTTTTCTTTTTTTTTTTTGATTGAGCAGCGAAATCAGATTCTATTTGATTATGGAAAAGTAATTCATTTCAATCGAAAAAGCGTCATTTTATTTTTCAACAAGAGACAATTTTTACCAATTCCAAATTTTTTCTTCGTGAAACTACCTACACTACCACTGGATGGTAAGATTTTTCTTTTTCCAATGGAATGAAAAATTTTCTCTGGATTTACAGCGTGACCATGCCAAATATGACGGTTATATAAAGTTGAGAACATACCATCAGACGAAGGATCATGACTTATGGTGTAATAAATCCACTTCATAAACATGGCTCAGTTGACACCAACAAAGATGAAGCACGACGGAACTCGAAAGAGAAAGAGGAACACATGACGGTACGACACGACAGAGAAACATGGGTTGCTTTCATTATTTTGCGATACACGATATTATCATTTGCTTGAACATTAGTAATCTCTGGGGCTTTACGTGTCAGAAATTTGGAAGAGTAGAAGGTGATGTAGTATGGAAATGGAAATGGAAATAGAAAAACAATACAGTACGACACGAAAAGGAAACATGAATCTAGTTTGCCCTGTCGATGTAATTTGGCGTAATACTTGATTATACTGTTGCTTGAACAAGCGTAACTTTTAATCTTTCCCACGTCAGAATTTATCTATAATTTTGCATTTTCAAAATTCTAATTCATCACAAGTGATACTTCGGTAAGGATCCTCTCAATTGATTTCCACTGCAGCTGATTTTTTGTCCGCCTTGAGCACATATATACAGTATTATTATTATTATTATTATTATTATTATTATTATTATTATTATTATTATTATTATTATTATTATTATTATTATTATTAGCTAAGCTACAACCGTAGTTGGAAAAGCAAGATGCTCTAAGCTCAAGGGCTCCATCAGGAAAAAATAGCCAAGGGAAGAAAGGAATTAAGGAAATAAAAAGCAATGAACAATAGAAAATGAAATATTTTAAAAACATTAACAATTTCAAAACATATATTTCATAATATATAAACTATAAAAAGACTTATGTCAGCCTGTTCAGCCTAAAAACATTTGCTGCAAGCTTGAAATTTTTAAGTTATACTGATTCAACTACCCAATTAGGAAGATCATTCCACAACTTGGTCACAACTGGAATAAATCTTCTAGAATACTGTGTAATATTGAGCCTCATGATGGAAAAGGCCTGACTATTAGAATTAAATGCATGGCTAGTTATACCAACAGGATAGAACTGTCCGGGAAGATGTGAATGCAAAAGAAGGCCAGAATTATGAAAAAATCTTATGCAACATGCATAATGATCTAATTGAACAACGGTGCCAGAGATTAATATCTAGATCAGGAATGAGAAATTTAATAGATAGTAAGTTCCTCTCCAACATATAAAGATCAGAATCAGAAGCTGAAAACTATACAGTAGAACAATACTCGAAAAAAAGGTAGAATGAAAAAGTAAAATCTCAAAGACTTTCAATAAGCCAATTATTTTTTTTAAATTGAAGAAGACACAGACCTAATGTGTTTTTCAAAAGTAAATCTGGTGTCGAGAATCACACAAAAAAATCATAGAGATCAATTATTAGTGATGATATCCGGATGTTAAGGAGCCACTGTTCTTGACCAACTTACAATAATACTTTGAGTTTTGTTAGCATTCAACTTCATACACTATAATTTGCACCATGCACTTATTTTAACTAGACCTCTATTAAGGAATTCAGCAACCCCAGATCTACATTCAGGAGATGAAATTGATGCAAAAAGAGTAGCATCACTTGTATATGCAACAAGCTTGTTTTCCGGGCCAAACCACATGCCAGGTTTATATAGTATGAAAAGTAATTGGCCAAGAACACTACACTGAGGAACACCAGATATCACATTCCTGTACTCACTATGGTGCCCATCGACAACAACTCTTTGCCATCTGTTACTTAAAAATTCATAATGATGCTAAGAAACGACCCAGCCACTCCCAACTGTTTAAGTTTAGAAACAAGGGCATCATGATTAACACTAAAATCAAGGCCAATCATACGAACATCCAGACCACAATTGAGTGGTTTCTGTACAACATTGGAGATTGTAAGAAAAACATCACATTCTCCAAGGCCCTTACGAAAACCAAATTGCAAACTAGGGTACAGAGGCTTATCTTTAACAAACCTATTGTGACGGCGCCGAGTAAGGTTGTGAACTCAAAGGCAGATTGGAAACGATTGAGTTATATATTAAGGAACACTCTTCTTTATATACAAAACCTCAAGGCAACAGGACATAACATGTTCGAGAGACGGACAATGTTCAGAGCAAAACAGTAGACATGAATTTTCATGTTCGTTTGAGTGCGAGGGAAGAGCGCAGATACAAGCATGATATATACAAAAGGAATTATGTACAATTGTGTGACACACGGTTGGTACATGGCTCCCCCTCTAAAAATTACATACTGAACATGTTAAATAGGTGCCCTGAATCTGGAGAGGTAGTAGTAAAAACTGCGCCGATTAGCGACAGTGAGTGGCTGTGGAAGTCGTTGGTTTGGGGTGCGAGCGAGGTGGTGGATGATGGGTGGCTGTTGCCGCTCCGGCTTGTCACGGGGTAGGCAAGTGTGTCCTACGGCATTCATAGGTGTGTGTGTCCTACGGCATTCATAGGCGTGTGTGTCCTACGGCATTCATAGGCGTGTGTGTCCTACGGCATTCATAGGCGTGTCCTACGGCATTCATAGGCGAGTGTGTCCTACGGCATTCATAGGCGTGTGTGTCCTACGGCATTCATAGGCGTGTGTCCTACGGCATTCATAGGCGTGACCTACGGCATTCATAGGCCTACAGCGTTCATACCCGTGTCCTACGGCTTTTACGTCAGCTTCGGTTGAAGTTGATTAGATGTCCTCTTCGTCACGAGTGGAGGCGTTGATGGAGGTTTGAAAGTCATGAAGTGGGTTCACATCACGAGGAGAGCCGTCTGCAGCAGGTTGTAGGCGAGTGATACTGGTCATTTTCCCGAGGGTGAGCGAAGCCCTTTGGTCCCCCAACGGTTGTTGAGAAAGCTGAAAAGGCGTTGCTATACGGGCGGCTGGTGACGGCGAGTACTGCTGCAGAAGGTATGCGTTGACGGCGTCATAGTAACGGTGAGAGGTGTAGGGAGGATGGGGAGGCGGGAGGAGCGAGTCACTCCGGTGTCACCAATGTGACGGCGCCGAGTAAGGGTGTGAACTCAAAAGCAGATTGGAAACGACTGAGTTATATATTAAGGAACACTCTTCTTTATATACAAAACCTCAAGGCAACAGGACATAACATGTTCGAGAGACGGACAATGTTCAGAGCAAAACAGTAGACATGAATTTTCATGTTCGTTTGAGAGCGAGGGAAGAGCGCAGATCCAAGCATGATTTATACAAAAGGAATTATGTACAATTGTGTGACACAGGGTTGGTACACTATTAAGACGTTTTGTCAAAAGACGCTAAAAAACTCTTGGTAAGGGTATTATTATTGTTATTATTATTATTATTATTATTATTATTATTATTATTATTATTATTATTGAAATAATAATGATTATTATTATTATTATTATTATTATTATTATTATTATTATTATTATTAGAACCATTGTATAACACTATGTTACTGCATTCATTTTGACGGTATAACCTGCGTGACCTTTCAGTTAGAGCTGTATCAGGTTCAGTCAATATTGGAGAGTTTTTGAACATGAGAGAGTAATGGGATTTCCACACCAAAGGGTCAAACGTTCTGTGTTGTTTGACATGTCATTGAAAATGAAAAGAAGAATAAATTATTTGATGCAACTGTTTAATGTCGAATCTTGGTTAATTTTTTGTGCCGAAATATCTGTTCTGAGCGACTCGAATACTTTAATAAGATGTTTCTTGCGAATATGGATGAAATATTGTTGTTTTTCTCTATTCAAGAAAATGCCAAAGGTACAGTTGGACACAGAAATTCCTGACACACTTTCTCAAAGGACTTGTACCGTGTTACACCCTTATTACTTTTTGAGCTACAGTGTTTTTATTATTTATAATGCGTTCGTGATATGAAAGTATCCAAACAATGTAGAACCAAGCAGGTCTGTCAATCCCTAGATTGTTCAGGTATGGATGAAAAATCAACTGTTGAATAAAAAAAAGAATAAATATAAATATATATATATATATATATATATATACATATATATATATACAGTAAATATATATATATATATATATATATATATACTGTATATATATATGTATATATATATATATATATATGTATATATACTGTATATATATATATATATATATATATAGAGAGAGAGAGAGAGAGAGAGAGAGAGAGAGAGAGAATATTGAAATGTATATACTGTATATGTGTGTGTGCGCGTGCGCGTTCTTATGCATTGATGGAAATAAGTTTACACACGTATTCATTCAGATGTATGCTGATTGATAAACTAATAATCTTAAATCTCGCTCATTGAATCTAGTGTAATGCTACGTACTTTTAGATTTAGATAAAAAATACAGTACAGTATTTGTTCTTTTAAGCTTCTAAAGTTCAAATCAATTTATTTTATACTTATGACAGTGTTCATAAAATTTTTGTAAATTTCCAGATAATAAGTCATTCTGTTTAAGGTTACAATGAGATCTTGTATCAATATCTCTTTGTTCTTAGTTTAATATATATATATATATATATATATATATATATTGTGCAATCGAGGCAGTTCTCATTTTTAATTATATGTTCTCACATAGTTTAAGGAAATAAAATTTATAGTAAATGAAAAGGGGGTTTAGATTTTAAATAGCATGCTTAAAGCTATCATTAGCCTAATTTAGGGCTCATATTTTCACCTATCATGAAGGTTGCATGATCTAAAATTTTGTATGGAGATGCCATAATGCTTTAATAAAACTAATCCTGGTTGCAACTACATTCATGTTACTGGTAACCCTTAAGTAAGGTAATTCAATATTATCAGAGAAAAATATACTCTCTCTCTCTCTCTCTCTCTCTCTCTCTCTCTCTCTCTCTCTCTCTCGACCCCAGTTACAACTGGGCGTAGTTTTCAGAGCACATTTTAAAATTTTGAAAGCTTTTATAATTAATTTGAAGTAATTCTATTCAATTTGTGAAATAGGAATTAATCAAAATTTACATACAGTATATCTATCAGACCAAAAATTTTGTTTCAGTATAAATCCTAATTTCTATTGGTAGTTGATACTGTATCAAATAGCTTGCAAAATCTAATCCCAAACACCGAATCATACTTTTTTATTAAAAAGGCTACTACAAAGTATATCTCTAAACAATATACATAAGTTGAAGGCTAGAATTCAACTGTACCTTAAGTAAAATTGTTTTTAAATATGTTAACATTCACATAGTACTGTACGAACATAAAATGTAATTTGTTAATGTTAATTATCAGGTCTATATTTGCTGCTTTTCTCGGTTCCTCCGTTCGCATTTAAAGTTATAATACAATTGGTGTGCAGAGTAATTCTTTGTTTTTTTGGCCATGATTAACTTTGTTGATGATTACGGTTATCAGACGCACAATTATAAATATATTGCTTTTTTTGCGTGCACTAAACAGTACAGTACTGTACAGTACATTATTTCTTACACAACACAAATACTGTATATCATTTACTGCTACCACACAGTAAATGATATACAGTATTTAGGATAGATTAAGGACGAGTTTAACCATATAATTAATGTTACCCCCCCCCCCCTCTCTCTCTCTCTCTCTCTCTCTCTCTCTCTCTCTCTCTCTCTCTCTCTCTCTCTCTCCGATAACCAAGTGAAGCTTAATATCATCTAGTGGAATGCCTGTGGTATTACAAACTGGGCAAAACTTTCTGAACTTTAGGGAATTGTACATAGTCACCACCCATATGTTATTCTAATTCAGGAAGCTTTTGTTGGTAATGATAAGCCAAGGGAAGAAGCTCCCTCGCTCACTGGTTAGGTGTCCTACGTCCATTTAGTAATATTGTCTAAGATCTATCTTTGGTAGAAATTTCGTAAAAATAAGTCAATTTGTTTTGACGTTATCTTTAGAATGGCGAAAAAAATGCAAATCTGGATCTACTCTCTAGATCTGGATCTGGATCATCTCCAAAATTTAAAGGGATCGTCCATGACCTAAGATCTAACTTTGGTGAAAATTTCGTTGAAATCTGTCGAGTGGTTTTGACGTTATCATTAAAATGACGAGAAATGCAAATCTGGATCTAGAATCCGTATCCGGATCATCTCCAAAATTCAAATGGGGACGTCCAGACCTAAGATTTATCTGTTGAGAAATTTTCGTCAAATCCGTCGATTTGTTTTGACGTTATCTTTAATATGGTGAAAATACGGTAGAAATACTATTGAGATCAGCACATGATATGAAGAAATTGGTCACACAGTGCAATACTGTATTCACATACTATCAAAATATATGTATATAGTAAAATCACAAAAAATTTACCACTTCAAGGTTAAATTTAAGTGTTAAAAATAATGCCCTTCTAGGTCAAAAGAACGTGATGCCAACAGGTAATTGGGTAGAAGCAGAGAGAGAGAGAGAGAGAGAGAGAGAGAGAGAGAGAGAGAGAGAGAGATCAGCTGTGCCATCACAAGCAGTACGTGCAACAACCTCAACGTGATGGCAACTGCATAATTCTTTCTACCCAGTCCTTCTACACACCTAGTTAATTCATTCCAGAACTCACTCTGCTCTTCTTCACTTTTCTCACTACCTGGCCCATACGCACTGTCAAACACCCAACATTCCTTACCCAACCTAACCGTTACCCACATTAACCTAGAGGATATCTCCTTCCATTCGACTACTTTACCTATCATCCATTCACTCAGCAATAAAGTCACACCCTCTGTCGCTCTTACCCTTTCAATCCTAGACACTCTACCAGACATTTCACCGAACATCACTTCACCCTTCCCTCTTATCTCTGTCTCACACAAGGCCAATACATCCATCCTTCTATTCCTAAACATACTTCTAATCTCATATCATTTACTCTCTATCGTACTACATCCACGCACATTCAAACACCCCAAAACTAGAGTGCGGGGAGCAGTCACTCTCCCACCAGCTCCATCTCTATGCTGATGTTTCACAGGATTGTAAATACAGGAAAGGGGGTTCCCAGCCCCCTCGTCCTGTCCCTTTTAGTCGCTTCTTACAACAGGCAGGGATAACGTTGGCGCTATTCTAATTGTTTTTATGCCCCCGCGGCCACAGGGGGCATAGTTTATATAGGAATAATAATTAGACGGTTATTTTTTTTTATTCATTACTTATAAATAATTTAATTGCTATTCTCTTATTTTCTTTCCTCACTGGGCTGCTTCCCCTTTTTTTGGCCCTTGGGCTTGTAGCATTCTGCTCTTCCAATCCGAGTTGTAGCTTGGCTAGGGATAATAATAATAATAATAATAATAATAATAATAATAATAATAATAATAATAATAATAATAATAATAATAATAATAATAATAATAATAATGACATACGATATGAATTGAGAAGGCCATGGAATATGCAGATAGTAGTGGGGCAAGAATTATAGGAGCACTAGGGACAATACCAGAGTCATCAAAAAGGAATTTTGAAAAGGTAAGAACTGATATAGCCTCAGGACTTGTGCAAAAGAGCCTGCTACTTGAAACACCACATATAGTGAGGAAAGTTATGGAATCCTAACGATACTATGTGTAACCCGGAACTCCATACTGTAATTACCCTCCAGTCTCTGTAGACTTATCAACAACGCCCTCCCCCCTATCCCAAAAAAAAAAAAAATATTAATAACAATAATCCTCTTCTAAAATTGCTTTCCTTGAATACAATTTCAGCGTCAGTAAATATTGCCATTTTTCAGCGCCATATTACTAATTTAAATCAGTTAACTATAAATAAATCTTTGTAGGAAGCCACATGTTTCTGTATTTGTTGCTTGCACTTGGTGATAGGTTTGGCATTTCTCGAGTGTTGATTCAAGCGGCCTACCCGCACGGAAAAAATATCAAGCGTTTGCCTCTGGCGCGAATTCACGTCACTTTTATCAACAAGTATTATTTTCTAGCTGTTGTATTGATATAATTTTGAGAATAAGCCTTAAATTATTTTTGGGTATGAAACCCCAGTCATGCAAAGCCATATTTACAATAAGAAATTCTGAAATTCGAGAATTCATATTTGACCGAAAAAAATTCTGTTTCCTTTCCAAGAAGAATGCATTTCATTTGCAATATAGATAAGTCCATTTACGACTATTGTTTTCCAGTAAAAAAAAAAAATATTTCTGTATTCATATCAATTTGGTTTTGTTTAATTTTACCTACGCGAAAGAAACTGTTCCCCAGGACATGTAAAATGAAATGATAGAATTCCTCTACCTATCAGCCTCCAAAAGAATTCATAAACTAATTACGAGATTAGCTTGTTAGTGCAGTCTTGCAATAAAATCTATACAGCCAATAATATTCTATTGCTATGAACTGCAGGAACACAGATATATAAGCTATGTTTAGAGAGAAGGAGCAGTTGCCTGAAACTCGAGGGTTATCTAGAAGACACGATTAACATAATTTAGCAAAATTATTCATGGTGACGGATATGGGGGAAAAAATATTGATGAACTGAAAACCAGGTCAACAGACACTGTGAAAGCGACGCAAGAAAAAAATGTATGAAAATTTGTAAAAATGTTTTTTAGAAGTTGATGAGGAGGGCTGTAATTTCACTGCACATATTTAATAGGTTAATAGCGAAAGGAGATTATACAGCATTTAAGGAATTTGCAGAAAAGGGATTATAGGTTAACAATAATAATGATAATTAAAACAACAACAACAACAACAACAACAACAACAACAATAATAATAATAATAATAATAATAATAATAATAATAATAATAATAATAATAATAATAATAATAATAATAATCTCTATGATTATATTTTCCTAAATTAAAGATGACGGTTCGTAAATTTACTAAAAACGATAAATCTGTTTTGTTTAAATAGCTTAAATGATCAAATGGATTGAAGTTTTCGTACCTAAGAAAATTGCCTTATCCACCATTACCCAAAAAACAACAGAATGTTTTTGCTTAAATTACTTTTTTCATATAATTGAGACACGATCTAGTCAAGAATGCATCTATCCCTGGGATATATATACCCAAAAGGTTCAACTATAATCAAGGCTTATGGTATGAATCGTGTGTTTAAGAGCAATAATAAAGATTCTGTGATTTCTTTTAATCTAATTTATTGTTGTTTTGTCATTTGAAAATGAATTTCTTAATTTGATTGTGTTTTATAAAACGGTTATGTATTTAGCAATATTCAATTTGTAAAATCTCTGTACTTCCTATGCATTCAATTGTAAGCTATTAATTATCAGCCATTTAATATTTTCCCTAAATTTGGAACCTACTTACCGTAATAAGCAAGTTACCCAGTAAATCAATCATATGTTTTCATTAATGAATTACGTCCAAAGATGAATAAACTAACTGAGTTTAATAATAAATATGCAAAGTTCATGAATATCTGCTTAATAGATTATACACAAAGAAAGATTACTTTCGTGAATATACAGTGCAATCCAGGAAAAACACATGCATGAATCGTATATAGATTTACAACTTCTTAAGAGTTTCGATAATTAATCTTCGATGAATACATGTAGTGATGAAATAGTTGTATCTTTATGAAAATAACAAAAACAATATCATTATTATTATTATTATTATTATTAATTATTATTATTATTATTATTATTATTATTATTATTATTATTATTATTACTTGCTAAGCTACAACTTTAGTTGGAAAAACAGGATGCTAAAAGCTTAAGGGCTCCAATAAGGAAAAATAGCCCAGTGAGGAAAGGAAATAAGGAAATAAATAAACTACAAGAGAAGTAGTGAACAACATAAAATATCTTAAGAACAATAACAACATTTAAATAGCTCTTTCATATATGATTATAAAAACTTAAAAAAACAAGAGTAAGAGTAAGGAGATAGAAAAGTGTGCCCGAGTGTACTCTTAATATTCATAAACTTGATAGTGGCAAGAGTTTTGCTTGGATTCTAGTTTATAATGGAGGCACAAAGATCATGGTCATTAAATCGGGTATGCATATAGTGAAAGCCTTTTCAATGGAAAGCTATATGATCTCTGAACCTAAAGAATTTTTATTATATAACTCTAGAAGTAGGTCATTATTTCGAATTTCTTCTGGAAATAAGGGTTCTGAAAACCCAATAAGGAAATGAGCAAGGTTCCTTCCATGTCTTGTTGAATGTGCTAATCTTAATGTAAATATACGAAATATCAATACTGTTCTTATTACTAATGAAATTTTGCCAGACTATGATAAAATAGGTACTTCTCGAGGTAGGACGATTGTTTTTGATAAATGGCTTGAAAAGGAAGATTATAACTATTCATGTAAAAAAAAAAATGGCTCTGATGAAACTTTTATGTAAATATGATTAAGTTATTATTATATTGATTATTTTCTTGGTTATATTCCCAATGTTGAACATTGCATTAATGCAGGTAATGTTGCCCTTATTAAAAGTAGAATGTATAGACTTCAGAAAAATCCAAATTTTTGAGTCAGGATAGGACTCAAGAAATGTTGGAAAGAGTTGTAAAAGGAAGAACTAATGCTTCTTGGCTAAGTCATGTAGTTTTGATCTCAAAACCGGGCTGATGTAAGCGATTTTCGTGAAATTAATAAAGTGACTAGGATGATATTTATCCACTTCCAAAAATTGCGCAACTTTTAGATTTTGTTCTTGAGCAAAATTCTATACTAATATGTATATTAAAGATGCGTATTGGCACATTCCAATAGGAGAAAGCGATAGAGATAGACAACTTTTACTGATGGTACTCAGATGCTATTTGGATTAGTGTCTGTCCCTTATACTTTTCAGAGAACTATAAATAGAATTTTAAAACCTGTTCTGCATAAACATAAAAGAGTTGATTTAGATGATGTGATTAAGTGATGCTAATGTAATACTCTCAATCAAGAAATGTTCTTTTGTTAAAGAAGATATTAAATTCTTAGGTCATGTTGTGTCTAAGGATGGTATTCGTCCAAATCCTGAGTGTTAAAACTATTCTTGATATGAAATGTCCTAAAACTGTGAAACAAACCCGTAGATTTTTAGGGATGGTAGGATTCTACAGGAAATTTATTTATAATTTTGCTAATCTTGCTTTGCCATTAACAGAACTAACTAAGGATGTCAAGTTTAAATGGTCTGAGAACAGTCAGAAGTCTTTAGATGACCTTAAGATGGCTCTTGTCAAAAGCCCTCCTTTGGCTTCCCCAAACTTACAGTTTCCTTATGAACTCCACACAGATGCGAGTGGACTGGCGGTTGGTAGCGTACTGTAGCAAATGCATGGTGACTCTTTGCATTCTATTGCATATTTTAATCTCAAATTGAAAGGTGCAGAGTTAAGATATTCTGCCGTGGGCAAAGAAGCTTCGGCTGTAATTTAAGTGTATGAAAATTTTGCCATTTCTTGTGGGGTAATAAATTCAAAATTTTAACTGGTCATAAACCACTTTTGGCACTATTCATTAAAAAGTCCAAATCATCAGGAATTTCTAGGTGGAGTTATGAAATGAGAATATTCTTTTAACATAATTTATAAATCAGGGAAATATTATCTACCAGATGCCGTATCTAGACCTGTATTTCCAAATTGTGAGAATATTTATTGCAGAGATGATCTCAAGTTGCTTTAAGGTTTTAATGCAGAGGAGATGGGACACGAGCAGTTGAAGAAAAAAAATGGAGTGAGAGAGATGGTGTGTTTTTAGAATGTTGTAAATTACTAGGTGAGTAACCCTCAAGATAATTATTACAAAATTTCCAAACGTTTGAAAATATACTATATTGTACAAAAACTGGAGAAGATGGTTCTCTTATCTTGAGAGTAGTGATCCTAAATCACCTTTGTAAATATGCTCTAGCTGTGAAACATGATGTTATAACATCAGGTCATCCAAGACCTCGTAGAATATTTGCAAAGGTAGTAGACTTATTTTACTGACCTTCGGTGTTGAAAGATTACTATGATTATGCAGTCCTGTACGTTCTGTCAGGAAAGAAAAGGTACTAAAGGTCTTCAGTCTGAACTTCAAAACTTGCCTGGAGTATCTTTGCCATTGCAAAGAGTATCTTTAGACTTAACAGATTTCCATAAAAGTAATGCTGGTTATAGATATGTTCTAACTATAATTGATGCCTATAGTAGATTCGTTATATCTTATCCCTTAAGGAATAAATTTGCTAGTACTGCAACTAAAGCTAAGCTTAGGGATTTTTTAATATTTGGAGCACCTAATCTGTTTTACTCAGAGGGGGTGAATTTACTTCTAGCCTTTTTAGAGATGCTTGTGCAGACTTGCGTATTAAAACTGTTATGACCTTGCCATATTGCCCACAAAGCAATGCGATTACTGAAATAATTCATGGCCCATTGAAGACTACTCTAGCAATAATGTGCAGAGATAACCCCTAAACTTGGGCAAATTTCTAAACACTTCTGTCCATTCAACTTTAAATACTGCACAATTTATGGATTCTTATTCTAGAACTGTCATAAGGCAGATGGGAGTAACGGGCTTAACTTTACAGAATGAATATGGAGAGTCAGAGGGGAAAAATTCTTTGAAAATTGCTCATAATGTGATGAAGGAATCTTCAAAGAAAAAAAAAATATATATGCTTCAATATAAATACATTATGACGAGAAAGTTAAGAAAAAAAAAAAGAGGCTTTTCAAGTTGGTTATTTGGTACAAGTTTCAGTAGAGTCCACTTTTACTTGGCTCTACTAGAAACCTCAATTCAATAGATATTGGAGAGGACCATTTGAAATTTTAAAGAAAGTTATGAATGTTACTTATAAACTAATCGATCCTTTAAATCCAGAGAATGTTTTAGAGAGATATGCAAGGAAATTGAAAACTTTTATTCAGAGGAAGGAATGGTGGACTGAACCAGATGAAATCTCTGATTTTTCTGATATTAGTTATGATGATGATAATGATAGTTTTCAATCTGGTCATGCATATAATCTAAGACCTAGAAATTAATTTGACTAACCTTATGTTTGTGGGGCATGTTTTAGTGAATTTAGTTTAGTTTTTGTTTTAGTTATATTAGATTTGTGAAGGAGTGTTGAAGTTATCTTTAACTCGCCTGTAGATCCATCGCTGCCATACTAAATCTTAGCCGAGGTTGATTATGGGGGAATCTTGGGTGGATAGGGCGTACGGTAATTTTATGATTTTGGTCACCCCAATACTATTTATTTTCCTTTCACAAAATCGCCTTAAACTGGTATAATTTAGACTACTCTATATGCTCTATGTGACACCCTGGGGCACTCAAATGTATCATTTCCTGTAGTTTTTTTCCCCCATGAATGATATCTTGAAGTAAATTAATGTGTATTCAGTCAGATCATTCTCTTTGTTAGGGAATATTTATTTCTTAATGAACCATTAGTATATGTATGTAGATTTTTTTTTTCAAATCTGATAATAATTATATAAATTTGAATTATTATTTAGCGTGTCTGTATTTTTCCAGATTGCGTATTGTTGTGGTTTTGGGGCAAACGGCTTTTCCCAAGGGCGGAGGCTTTATCAGCGTAAATTCTCTTCGATTATTTTTGAATACGGACTTTTCCCAAAACCATGCCAAACAACCTAAGAAGACCTATGATCCAGCTCGGTGGTTGATTGAGTTCTAATGTGGGCAGTTATGATTTTTTTTTTCCTACCACGGCAGAAACTAAGAACAGATTACTTTAGCCCATACTTGGAAAAGCACCTCTCTCACCTGGAGGACTCAAGATATCTCGGACGGATTTCATTGTGGACTTTTAGAACGAAGTGAAGCAAATGGTACATTGTATTTAATTTTGTTGTTGTATCTTTTGCATGAACAATCAGTGAACTGGACCATGGATCTTTCATTGTATATTCAATAAATTATATTTGTATTTAGTCTGTGTGCCCTTTTAATGACACCTGCTTGCATGCTACTTGATTACAATTTTTAAGGGTAATTAGACACTAGATGCACGTCCGGTGAAAATAGATTTAAGAAAACTGTTTATACACCGACAATTATGCTTATCTATATCCTTCTGAATACTTGCAGGACTTCATCTTCTAGATGTGGTCTCACTAGTGATGTGTGCAGCTGTCGTACTATGTCTTTGTTTCTCTATTAGAATAGTTTCTTTGTGTGACTTATTAGCTTCTGTGCTTTCTTTTAAACTTTTATGCTGATAATAATGCTGAGATCTTCATCGTGGTCTACACTTTCTATTTCATTACCCAGCAGTGATTAATCTATTTATGGATTACAACTGTATATCATATTTGCATAACTTTGCATTTCCCACACTTGAAAGGTTTTGGCCGTTTTGGGGATATTTTTAGGACCATTCTTCCAAATAAGATCCTCTCTTAAGGCTTCTGATTTCGTAGTGTTTATGTCTAGTTTAGTATTGTCAGCAATTTTGTCAATTCTACTAGTTAATCCTAAATCTGTCGTTAATGTAAATCTCAAATAGTAATTGGCAAAGGACGTATCCTTGAGATTTCCACAAGTAACAGCTGCCCACTCTGACGCTTCTCCGTTGATTACAATCCTCTATAATGTTTCCTATTTGTCAGTCAATCTTCGATCTATTCAGTTGGCTCATCAATAATGAGTAGTGCTCTAATTCTATCAATTAATTTGTTAGTGATAGACTTTGATAATGACCTCTTGAAAGTCTAGATATATGATTTATATTGTCCTGCTTTTGTCATTGATGTTAAATATGTGGAAAAAATCCCACAAATTTATCACACAGGATTTTTGTCTAAATCTATGTTGGCTGTCTATCAGCAGATTATTTTTTTATTTTTTTTTTTTTTTTTTTTTATGTTCTACTATTGAATCTACTATAATTGATTAAAATATTTTTACAAGGCACTGAAGTTAGACACACACGTCTGTAATTGACAGGTTCTTCTTTTGGTCCCTTGTAAATTGGAAGAACAATTGTCTTATTACCACTCATGTAGTGCCTTTCTTTTGTTCGCTGTCTCTTGGAACATTTTGTAAAAGTGTTGGGCTATCTCTTCTTCTATTTCTATAATCTCTCTTGGATGGATCTTATCTTGACCTGGTGCCTTAGACTTTTTGAGACCCTTTATTTTCTTCTTTAATTTATACATCTTCTATTGTAAATTTGATTAATTTAAGAGGTTTTGACCCTTCACATTTGATAGCTGCTACGGGGAGGGTTGTTAATTCGTCCTTAGTGATTAAGGTGGCGAAATATGTACAGTGTACTCGTCCGCTCAGATTTTTCTGAGCCATTTGTTATAAGATTACCCTCTGAGTATCCTATTGGGCTAATGTTGTTTTAATTGGTTTTCTTTATTAGCTGAAGACACTTTTCTCTTAATTGATCTTGCATTTCTAACTGTTTCATCTACATTTCTGTTTAACTTTTCTATTCGGAAATTTCACAATTCTGTCTCTAATCTTATTGCATTGGACATCTATCTGTTGAACCATTTTGGCTGCGAAGTTCCATTTGAAGAAATATTTCTGTGGTATATATTATCCTTTTTTATTAGCACAACATCTAGTATACTATTTCCTTTAGTTAATTTATCGAACAGAAAGTAAGAGAGGATCGTGGAAGAGCAAAGAACACTTTCGCAGTTCGATCAAGTCTCTGTTACTGAAGCTCATTTTGATGCTGTTGATCAGCCCTCGAAAATACAGTTTCATACGAATGGAAATTTTTTATATTTCACCCTTTTCTATAAAGATAACATTAATTGCATAGAAGCGAATGCAAGATAACAGAATAACATCAGTTTTTTTTCCTTTCCTTTGAAAGGATTGAACCATTTTCCTGACAGGGGGATGGACGCATCTTGAGAACTCTTTATACCTCTATAAATTCTAAGGCACTGTTAAGGTACAGTATATACAGCATCTTAAAAGAAGTACAGATCTCGGCTTTGATAGTTTTAGGCAGTGAGTAAGGAATAAGATTTACATAGTCGTTGAAGGTGTTCTTTAAGATATTAATGCTCTATCAGTTTTAGCTCCCTCTTTTTCTTGTCTCAAGATTACTATTTTCATCTTCACAAATATGACCTAATTTTATCTAAAAAGGAGAGAGAGAGAGAGAGAGAGAGAGAGAGAGAGAGAGAGAGAGAGAGAGAGAGAGAGAGAGAGAGAGAGAGAGAGAGAGAGAGAGAGAGAGAGAGATACAATCTGATTTAGCGAATTCTCTTTTCCAATGATCAATTGAGAAACTTTCAAGCAACTTCTGATCATAGTAAACTTTTCTCTGTAGACATGAAACAAAACCTTTTTCCTTTTTTCTCTCCAATATCTGTGCAAAACATGAACTCTCACATTGACAAATGACCATAAATTTATCAATATAGTAATGTTATTTATATACTTGGTGATGACTTAAAGCTACGGTTAATATGTTATTAACTTAAAACAAAAATATATTTCTGATTACTTTATGTAGGAAGTATGGCCAAAATAAATAACTTAGTTTAGGTGTATTCTATAAGGATAAGATTGGATTTTAATAAAACTCTTAACTCAAACCAAACTGAGAAGAAGTGTCGTAAGGGAGAAAGAAATGAAACACTCATAATAAAGGTTGCAAATGCCTTTTCGTTCTCAAAATCATCTTCATACCAAAGAAGAAAAGGACTTAAACTCTGAAGGTCATTTTTATCCTTGATACAAATACTGTAAGATGTTTGTTTATCACAAAGTTCAGTTCAATCTGTTGTCCACCTGTGTACTATTCTAATTTTTAGTTTCATCTTTTGAACGTCCAATGGAGGAAATCCTTTAATAATGAAAAGGTTATTTCAAAAATCCTTTATTTAGTTGACATGTGATACATCGAAATGATAACAACAAATGGCAGAAATTTCTCAACACATGAAAAACCTTTTCTTTGCCACCCCGTCAACAGGACACAAAAATACTTTTCGGTGGCAGGGACGATCTTTCCTTCTAATGACGCTAATATATTTTTTTCTAATTTGTGGAACAATAATTTTGTTTCGTTATCTAACTCCCGTGAAAGAAACATTTATGAAATGAAAGGCCGGTGAAAAGCACTAATCTCTACAAAGACATCATTGTGAAGGTTAAGTGTGACGTTGCTATTTCAGATAGATTTTCTATACATTCATAAACATCTCTACAATAAAACATACTTTGGGATCAACAAATAATTCACACTTAATGTTCCTTTTCAATATAACTTTCTAATGATAACAAAATAAATCTCTAGATCTCAGCTATTCATTTTGGATACAATGTTTGGGCTCATTCAGTGACTTCCTATGATGATAGATAATGAACCAATGAGAATTGTGAAGCGACCTAATTACTATTTGAAACTACAGACAAATGCAATAAAGAGCGAGAGTGATAATCTGATAGAGCTTTTATTTTCAATTGAGAGTCGAAGTTAGAAATGGATAATTATTTTTGCTTTTGGGTATAATAATGACTCCTTAGTGTTGATTGGTAAAGCAATACATTTAGCTTCTAAGACCTAATGATTAGAGGCGTTACAACGGCTCGCATCAGTTGGGAAGCGATAGAGAGACTTCCCGTCTTTTGAGAAAGAAAGGTAAGAGGAGAAAATGGATGAACTTCTTCTTGAATGGAGATGATGAAGATTTGGCCTTCAGTGCACATACAACAAGGATAGCAGGAAGAGCAAGAACGTCGTGTCTGAGACTTCTTTGGCTACGCTCCCTGTAAAGAAGAGGAGTCGAACATAAGTAATGCTCATTCTAAATAAAGGTCACCAGACCATTGAGTCAAACTAGATCTAAAGTAAAAAAAAATTTTCCTGCAGGTAGTTGAAGACTATAATTATAAAAATTTAGTATAAAATTTTCATCGTAAAAGAATAAAATCTGTCTTTAATATGTTTTGAGAAGTAATTAATGAATGGAAATAGCAGTTTATTGTACTATTACATCTCTACTCTTAATCTAATCACTATTATATTCATGGAATCCCATTGAAGACATTAAAAACCTAGTATTACACAAAGTAAACATTATTTTTTACATTATGTGGAACTTTGAAATCTATAGTCAGCTGTCAAAACAATTTGAGCCAAATTCTCCAATGGCTTATTTTTTTTCCTTACTTACCAACTGCTTCAAACGCATCGTATCCTGAAACAAAAAGAAAAAGGTTTTAGGATTACAAAGAAAGACAAATATTTTCGTAAAAAATATTAATTAGCTTGCCCGAGGCAAAATAAATGAGTAATTTTATTAGAATTCTTTCATTATTTTTTTATTATTCGTTAAGACTTTTTTTTATGTGAATGAAATACAGGAAGTTTTTTATAATGTTCATAAAAAATTCAAACTTGAAGTTATGTGAGTCATTATTGGGGGATAAAACCCTAATAATTCACCTTTCAATGTAATAAGCTCAAAATGCCGAAGGTGGCAATGACAGCCCAAACAGGCCTATCACAATCTCTTCTCTTCTACTCTACTTAACTTTTTATCTTTCTATTACAGACATCTTATTAACAACCTTCTTTCTCTAATGATGCCAGTTTATTTTATGCGCTCCCAATTAAGCGACCAAACGCAAGGTCAGATTTGAGGAACTTATATATAGGATAATTATGAGATCTGACTCTCTTTTTCCTCTTGCAAAGTTATTTTTTTGCTAAATTCAACTATGAATTCAGTTGGAAACTCGGCTAAACTCTGTTCCAATTTTAGAGAATAATAGAAAGAAAAAACGAGACACCATTAAGTAAGTAAAAGGAGAAAACTTAATTCTGGTAATGTTAGGATACTACACAATGACGTGTGTCAAAATTGCAAGGGCATCGAATCATTGTGCCTGACTGTGCAAAGTTATTCTTTTCCTTCATGAGAATCAGGGGCATTCGTGAATATAATCATGAGCATCATTAGCAGAAATTCGTTATAGTTCTTTTCATCTCTTTTCTTGAATAACATAAGTGATTTTATCCTGGATATACCCATTATTATTTCGATTGGTACCAAGCCACCCCCCCCCTATCTCTCTCTCTCTCTCTCTCTCTCTCTCTCTCTCTCTCTCTCTCTCTCTCTCTCTCTCTCTCTCTCTCCCAGGAAAATAGATGATGTTCCGCCGGACCTGATACTCAGTCTCCAGGATGGATAGGACGCACTCGAATATAGTTTCCTGTTGCTTTAAGACACGATCCTCCATTTGTGCTTGTAGGTAGACACTGAAACCATCCTCGGCTTCTATGACTTCCTCGTGAGCCTCTTTCACCAGAGACCTTCGAAAAAGCAACAAAAGGACAAACAAGTTAGCCATATTTGTTAAGGAAAAATAAAGAATAAAATAAAGTACCCACACAGTATTTCCAGATGTCCTTGCTATTATAAAAAAAAAATGTATGTACATTTACCTATCGAAGCTTACACCTATGTTTGCTACGATATTCTATTTTAAAAAGATCAAATCGTCACAATTCAACTGTGATTTTTATATTCCGTATTCTATAGGATACACTAATGTGGTCAACCAGCCTATGTTGGAATACTGTTAATCTAGGTTGTGAAAGTTGTTGTTGTTGAAGAGACAGATTGAGTAGTTTATAAGCTATTATATGTTTAATAAACAAATATTCTTTACCCATGATCTGTAAATATGATAACAGCATATGATCACTCACGATTAGTGGGGTAGCATTAGTAGGTGATGATTAAGAAAAAAAGTTTAAAATTGGTAAAAGAGCTTGGAGAACAAAGATAACAGTGAATATTAGCTAGAGTTAAGCCCCAAGAAAAAAAAATGGAAATAGAACAGGAAGCAGTGAATATTAGTATGGAAGACATGTGAGGGACGCCAATGATTTTGGAGTAAATACAGTCATATAAAAGTGAAACGGTGAAAGTAAAGATCCGGAAAGAAGGAAGAACATCTCAGGGAGCTAAGGTTATGTTGTATTCATGGACTGTTGAGACAACTATATTTTATTGAAGCACAGTTAGAAAACTAAAATCAAACAAGAGGAAATTATGGAAGATCTTTATACTGGTTTATACATTTTACAAATTAAAGTATCAAATGGTGCAAGAAAAAAAGGGATTTGATGCGACAGAGATTATGTGGAATGGTTACGTGAAGGGATAAATAAATAAAAAATTTGAGGGAGTTTGGAAATGTGAAGAAACTGGAAGATTAGAGAGTAGGCGAAAAGGGAGAAGTGTTTACTACAAGGAGTGAAAGACCCTGGAATATCATAGTCTCAGAAATTAGACTACATGCAAGGGACTTTGTAAAGGGGGTTTATGATAGGGGGTTTGCAAAGCCCTCTGAGTTACTTGTTAAAAGATAAAGTGTCTGATGCAGTGGAAGATTTCGTAATTGGGTTTCATCTTAAGTTCAGTAATTAAAACGTGGATATGGCGTCAGTTGCATCGTCTTTCTTAGACCACATAATTCAATGAAATAGCTTATTCTTTGAAAAGAAAAGTATCTAATCAGAGGGTCCTGCAAGTTTTAACTTATGCATCAGAAACTTGTTACAACGTAAAGAGCTATAGAAAG
The DNA here is from genome assembly GCF_036898095.1 of Palaemon carinicauda. Taxonomy (NCBI): domain Eukaryota; kingdom Metazoa; phylum Arthropoda; class Malacostraca; order Decapoda; family Palaemonidae; genus Palaemon; species Palaemon carinicauda. The sequence goes on from NC_090730.1 coordinate 42,893,615, forward strand.
AATGACAGTAAGAAGCAGAAAACGTGCGACATGATACGAGAGCAACATAAAGCAGAGGATATTCGTAAAACTTGTAAAAAAAAAAAAAAAGAAAAAAAAGAATGGACATGGGTCGTATAATGTGAATGACATATAACAGATATACATTAAGAATAAGCCAATGGGGTTATAAAAATTGCAAAGATGCAGGGGGAGGGAAGGAAGACAATGGATTGATACTAAAAAAATGTATGGGTGTGGACTAACATAGAGAAACCATAAACAGACAAGTGAAAGGACTTGTCTGAGGCCTTTGTTTTGCAGTGAAATAGGATTAGATGATTAAATATATATATATATATATATATATATATATATATATATATATATATATATATATATATATATATATATATATATATATATATATATATATATATATATATATATATATATATATATAGATGGAAAAATGTTGGTCTGCAGATGGTTACGTACCCTTGAACGCCATATAAATTACTTTCGATTAGTGAAGCTCACCTTGACTGTTTAGTTGCGCCCTCGTATAACCTGAGCAGAGGTTTCGGGTACATTCCATGAGCATCACAAGTGACGTTGACGGTGGAGGGAGTTGTCTTGTGGTATGACACGTTCACCCTGGTTGCTGGTGCTGTTGGGAGTAAAAAAAAAAAAAAAAAAATGGAAAATTTAGAAATATGAAGAATCCAAGTTTGAGATTTTAGCAAATTGAAAATGATACAGACTATGGAAATCATGTGGCTTTAATGACTTGTATATTGCCTAGTAATCTCTTTTCGAACGTAGGAAGAAGGCTGTGGTTTTACATGTATAGGTGTGTTAACCTATTCTTGAAGGGTCACAAGACCAAATCATCGGATTGTGATGGAAATTGATGAGAAAATTAAAAAAGTGTCTCCCTAGAGATAAGCAACTTCAGATGAATAATCGATATCGATTAATAACTGGTTACAAAAATATATGCGTTTTTAAGATTTCGAGCAAGTTTATATAACATTAAAAGCTTCCCACAATTACCAATAATTTGAACTCAATAACTATGAGATAAATATAATCACACCCCCAACATGAATGTTATTGAATGTACATGTCTCTGTGCATCAGATAAAATATTGTAAAAAAAAATTGCGTGCTGTTGTCTGTTGTTATCTGGCGGATAATGATAAAAGTTCAACATTTTGTCGTCTTGGAAATCATCTGACGTAATTTGGAGCATTGAAATATTTCGAAGAATTAGTGCTTTGTAATCCGATATATAAACATGTTGTTGATGTTATATGACTGAGAGATGTCATCGATGCAAATAGTATAGGCTGAATGACTCCTTCTTCGATGTTTAAAAATATGTGTAATGTTCAAGGTTCTGACTTCCGTTATTTTTAAGTACATTTTTTCTTCCTAGTGTCTTTTTGTAAGTAATTTCCCCTTCAAATGAGTCCTATTCAGCTTGTTTGGATTTTAAATAGGGTGTCTTTGCAATTTGAGACCCTTTCCTTCTTAGGGATTTCTTTCTCCGAATCTTTTGTCATTTTCGAAAACCGTTTTTCCTTATTACAGCTTTTTCCTTTACTCTAGGTTTTTCTTTCATGCATTCATTTAACTTCTTTGAAGATACCCTTTTCTCTCAATCTGTTTTCTCTAGAATATTTGGAGGCTAAAAATGTATTCCCTTTTCTGAATCTTTCTTTCTTAACAATTTTTTTTCTTCCTCTAAGATGTGAGCTGCTTTTAATTAACTACGTTGCCACCCTTCCTTTCTTGTTCCTGCTACAATTATTCTTTGAGCTGTAGTAAAAAAAACATCATACTTTTCTCCCTTTCTTCTTATTTCTATTTCTTTTCCTTCGTCACCTCATAATCTCTATTCTTCTTCATCTTCTTAATACACTTTCCATGACTCGAGACCCTTTGTGTCTTTTACTCTCTTTTGCTTCTTTATTCTTATCGAAACCGTCGAGCAATTTCCTTTCTCTTCAAGAGACCTTTTACGTTTATTGCCTTTTGTTAAGAGCTTCCGAAGATGCAAATAATAATAACATTGTCCAGGAACTTTGCAAGGAATATTTCGCCTTTTACAAGAGGGCCTCGAATGTAGTCATGGGCTTTGTGTTTCTCGACCTTTTGAAAGATGCGAGGTTTCTGTATTTCTTTAATGTTACGATTTCTCTAATTAAATGTGATTTTCTTATTTTACGTTTCCAACAAGTGAAATATTACAAATACAATTGATTCGTAACTTGTTTATTTCATCTTCCAATTAAAAAAAGAAATTCAAATTTATTCCCACATTTATTTTGTTTCAAAGATAACGTGTACCTTTTACCAAATTTTATGTAAAGTTTTTTTTTTTTTTCTAACAAAACTCTGTTTTTCCCTATTGCCTTTTGGAAATTGAATGAGAATAATAAGTAGGTGTCTCTCCAGAGATGAATAACTTTAGATGGATAGTGGAAATCGAGTAAAGTCTGAAGATTTACCACCATATAAATTATCCCTTTTGGGATTTCGAGTAAGTCTTTATACATCGTTAAAATTTTCACGTAACTCTCACAGATCTAAACCTATTTTTTATGAGATGAATATAATCCTACTTCCAACATGAATGTCTACACCCTTACATGTGTCTGAATGGTCATGTCTTTGTGCAGCAGTTAAAATATTGCGAAAATACTCCAGCTTTTCACCTCCGCCAGGATGTACGCGATCGAGTCTGTTTATTTATTTGTCTATGAAATTTGACGATATTTCCGCCACAGAAAATCTTAGGACATGCACGATCCCATAAATATTGGAGACGATCCGGATCCTGATTCTAGATACAGATTTAAAGATAACGTCAAAACTACTGGACGGATTTTGCGGAAATTTTCCCCACATGTACATTTTAGGTCATAGACGGCCCCATTAAATTTTGGGCATGATTCGGATTCTAGATCCAGATTTGCATTTTTCGCCAATTTACAGATAACGTCTTAACTACAAAATATTACCCACAGGTAGATCTCAGGTCATGGACGGCCCCATTAAATTTTGGAGATGATCGGGATCCGGATCCAGATTTTAGATCCGGACTTCCATATTTCACCCTTTTTTAGGATAACATCTAAAACAGATACTTCATAGGTTATTGACGTATTAAATTTTGGAGATGATCTGGATCCGGATCCGGATTCTAGATCTGGGCTTACATTTTTTGCCCTTTTTAAAGATAACGTCTAAAACTTGGCGGATTTGATGAAATTTTCCCCACAATTAGATCATTGGTTATAGTTCTATTAAATCTTGAGGATGATCTGGATCTGGATCCAGATTCTAGATCTGGACTTACATTTTTCGAAATTTTTAAAGAAAACGTCTATAACTTGACGGATTTTGATGAAATTTTCGCCACAGATAGATCATAGGTTATGGACCCATTTAATTTAGATGATTTGGATCTTGATTCGGACTTACATTTTTCGCAATTTTTACAGAAAACCCTTAAAACTTGACGGATTTTCTATGAAATTTTCACCACAGATGGATCATAGGTTATGGACCTAATAAATTTTGGAGATGATCCGGATCTGGATCTGGATTCCAATTCCAGATTTGCATTTTTCATCATTTCAAAGATAACGTCAAAACAAACAGACTGGTTACTCTTGTTAGTATTGTTATCTGGCGTATAAAACTTTAACATTTTGTCTTCATGGAAATCATTATACCTAATATGAAGCATGGGAAGTTTTTGAGGAATCCAACGCTTTGTAATTGGATATATGAAAAATATTATCGATGTTATATGTTTGAGAGATGTTATCAATGAAAATTAGTATAGCCTGTATGACTCTTACTTGGAATGATGAAAATAAATGAAATGTTCAAGGTTTTGACTTTTATTAATTAAAAGAAACACTTTTCCTCCCTATTGTCTTTTTTTAAGTATCTATTTTCCTTCAAATGAATCCCCTTTTGCTTGTTTGGTTTCCAATAAGTTGTCTTCGCCATTTGAGATATTTTTCTTTTTAAAAATTTCTTTCTCCGAATGTTTCGTAGGTAATTTCCGAAAACTGGTTTTTCTTTCTTTGATACATCCATTTTACTTCTTTGAGGATATGTTTTCCCTAAAATATTTGGGAGCTATTTTTTTTTCTTTTTCTGAATATTTCTTTCTGAACTTATGTTTTTGCTCCTCTCAGATGTGAGCTGCTTTTAATTAACTACGTTACTAATTTTCCTTCTTTATTCCTGCAATGAACAATCCTCTTGACCTGTAGTGAAAAGCCAGCACACCTCTGTCATTTTCCTCTTAATTCTTTTTGTCTTCCTTGGTAACCTCCTAATCTCTATTCTTCTTCTTCTTCTTCTTCTTCTTCTTCTTCTTCTTCTTCTTCTTCTTCTTCTTCTTCTTCTTCTTCTTCTTCTTCTTCTTCTTCTTCTTAAAACACTTTCCATGACTCGAGAACCTTTGTGTCTTTTACTTTCTTTTGCTTCTTTATTCTTATCGAAACAGTCGAACAATTTCATTTCTCTTCAAGAGCCATTTTACATTTATTGCCTTTTGTTAAGAGCTTCTAAGGACGCGATTAATAATAACATTGGAGTTCCATTAACTTTGCAAGGAATACCTCGCCTTTTACAAAAGGACCTAGAATATAGTCATGGGCCTCGTGTTTCTCGACCTATTGAGAGATGGGAGGGTTCTGTATTTCATTGATGTTATGATTTGTCTGATCAAATATCCTTCTTTCTTATTTTACCTTTCCAATAAGGGAAAGATTACAAATACAGTTGAATCGTGACCTGTTTGTTTCATCTTCCATTTAAAAGATTCAACTAAAATCTCATATTGTTTCAGATGTTACGTCTTAGTTTTTACCTAATTGTAAGTAGACCTTTTTTTCTAACGAAACACTGCCTTTTACTATTGCCTATTGGGGATTCCAGTGACGTTTTCCTTTCATTTGATGACATTTCCTTCGAATGAGATTCTTCCTCCGAATGAGTCCTATAATTCAGCTATTTTTCATTCAAAAATTGGCTTTTCTTCCTTAGAGTGAAATTCTACAGATTGAACCACCAGACTAGAAAGGTAATTCCACAATCTATCTCTAGATGGAATAGTATTAAGCATTATTATGTAGAAGGGAAGACTGTTAGAATTAGCAGCATACTTAGTAATAGGTACAGGATGGAACATACTGGGAAAATCTGAATGCAAACGATGGTCAGAATTATGAAAAACCTTATGTAACATGCATACAATACTAACTAAATGATGGTGCCAGTGTTTATTATCATGATCACAGTTGAAGACCATTCTGGAAAATAATACTCAATAGAATGCAGGATAAAGGAATTAAAACTCTTCTTCAAGATAGATTGATTACCAAAAATCTCAAAAGACTTTCTCAATAATCCAATATCCTTTTTGATTGAAACGGAAACAGAACTAGTGTGTTTCTCAAAAGTAAATTTGTAAACAAGAATCACACCTAAAATTTCAAACTAGTCGTATATTGCTAAAAAGACATTATCAATGTAAAGATCTGGATGCTGAGGGGCCACACTCTCGCTTTGAGTTTTGTTAGGGTTCAACTTCATGCCCTATAATTTACGTCATGCTCTAATTTTGGCTTGCAGTCTATTAAGTAATCCATCAATCCCATATCTATACTCAGTAGATGCAATTGATGCCAATACAGTAGCATCATCTGCATATGCAACTAGCTTGGTTTTCAGGCCAAACCACATATGCGTTCATAACATCAACAGTAATAGGCTAAAAACAGTACCTTGAGGAACACTAGATAATACCGTCTTATACTCACTATGATGCCCACCAACAACTACTCTACTATTTGCAATCCATTACTTAAAAAAAAAAATAATAATGATGCTATGAAAAAACCGACCTAGTTCCACCTGCTTCATTTTGAAAATAAGGACCTCATGATTAAAACGGTCAAAGGAATTCCTTTTTTTTCCACTATTCAATTTTCTCTAAGTTTTCTTTGCCAACTTCTATTCCTTCACTAGAGCTGCTTTTATTCTTTTCTATCCGATTTTCCTAATTGATTCATGGTTTAATTTTCTTAAGCTTTGTTCAATTACCTGAACAATTACACTTCCTTCCTTATCCCTGTTTTGGATATTCCTCTTTGAGGTGTAATGAAAAAAACCAGAATTTAATTATTAATATTTTTCTTCTTCTTCTTCTTCTTCTTCTTCTTCTTCTTCTTCTTCCTCTTCTTCTTCTTCTTCTTCTTCTTCTTTAAACCCTTTCAATGAGTCGAGATCCTTTATGTGTTTTAATCTCTCTTGTCCCTTAATCTTATCAAAACAGTCGAGCAATTTTCTTTCTTTTTAAGGGAGCTTTTAAATTTATTGCCATCTGTTAAGAGCTTCCCAAGATGCTAATACTAATGACATTGGAGTTCCAAGAACTTTACAAAGAATACTTCACCTTCTACAAAAGGTCCTCTTATCTAGCCATTGGTCTCGTGTTTCCTGATCTTTTGCAAAATGATAAGGCTCAACCTTTCATTAAAGTAAGGAATAAATTCCTCGTATTTTCATATCGATTATCTTAAAGGTAATTCTTTATTTCTAAAAAAAATTTCAATAAATGAAGTTTTCAAAATAACATCTAGTTGAGACCTGTGCAAAATTAACATGTTAGAATTCATTTTGAAATATTTGAAATGTTTTCGTTCCATTATTTCAAATACCTTTGAAATGTTTTCTCTTCATTATTCTAAAGACTTTTTTTTTCCTTTTAGGATCTTCAACTAAAATTTGTTTGCCTCGTCACACTTTTGATTTGTTTACTTTGTAAAATTTGTTTGCCTCGTTATACTTTAATTTGTTTACCTCACCAATACTTTCAGGTGTTTGCCTCCTCTGCTTTATTTAGTTTGACGTGCCTTACTATTTTTTGTTTGCCGTGCCATAGTATAATTTGTTTTCTTGGTCATACATTAATTTGTTTGCCTCGTTACACTTTAATTTGTTTGCTACGCCATACTTAAATCTGTTTGCCTTATCACAATTAGACTTTTTTGCCTCCTCACACTTTAATTCATTTGTCTCGCCATACTTATATTAGTTTGCTGTGCTATGATGATTTTTTTTTTTTGGCCTCGTTATACTTCAATTTGTTTGCCTCGCCAAACTTAAATTTGTTTGCCTCGTCATACTTTAATTTGTTTGCATCACCATACTAGACTTTCTTTGCCTCACCATACTTAACTCTGTTTGCCTCGCTATATCTAAAACCAATGACGAAATTCCTTCAAAATAAAATTGAGGAATGCAGAGTCTTCCTAAGTAAAGTAAGAATGGAGCAGAGTGCAATCTTGGACGTTCATCTTTATTCGTCTGCTGAGTGAGACACAGAACATTAGCTCATCTTTCATCATTTACTGGTCGATTCATTTACATTAGTCGGGTTTGCAATGAGCGAGAAAGAGGGAGATAGCGGGAGGAGGGAGATGCATTAATCGGCATTGCATATGAAGCGAAAAGAAAACACTTATTAAACAGCTGAAATAAATCTATGCTAATCGATGACTGATGGGACAATATGGTATAAAAATCTACTTATCTTCGGAGTGAGGAAAAGTGTAAGAGATAAAAGAAGAAAAGACAATACTTTAATTGGACTTATATTTGAACAGAATGAAAACTTCAAAAATAAACAATGTCTGGTAACGTAATGCAATTTGCCATTAATAGAACCTGTTCTCAATTGGAAAACTACATAACAATTTTACTGAAAGAATAAGCTGATGAAATTATGCCCAACAAAAACTAAAAAAGGAGAGAAGGTTGAATGATAATATTTAGTTCTCTTATTAAGAATAAAGTTTTTTTCCTACGGAAGTAGAAGAAAAAATAGCTACAAAAGAAAAAAAAAAGAAAAAGATGGAGAAGAAAATAATCGTTTGAGGTTCAACTTCAGTGTTGGGAAAACTGGTAACTAAGATTTCCCTCAGCTTAGCTCGGAAAAAAACAAGTCAACCTGTCCAGGCATCAAGAAGATTAGAGCTATTATTTTTCAATTACCATGGGAAAAGTAATATCCTGGTATATTTTTTTTTCTATGGAAGCGGCGATGCCACATCTACGTACATATAATGTGACTAGTGAGATTGGAAACGTGGCTACGCTTCCCATCATAAGCCTGACTCAACCTCTTATAGCTAGACTTTATCTATAATAAATGAAGGGCGAACAGCAAATGCAGAAAAGCCTGAAAGCGACAGTAAGGGTAGTGGAGGGTCCTTACCGTATACAATCATCCTTTTCGACTCGAACTCTTCGTCGTGGAAGGAGGAGACGCTGCAGGTGTAGAAGCCGGTGAGTTCAGTGGTCGGGTACAAGATCTCAAGGGCGCGGTGCTGGCTGTACTTGTCCTTGCTGGCCGAGTACTCCAGGTTTAGTCGACCCTGCAAGGAGGAAGAAACTCATCTAAGTTATTGCTTTAAAAATTGGCAGCGCTCATAAATGGAACTTATAAAATGTTAAGAAACCTTTGAAAATCAGATTATTTCCAGTTATTTGAAAGCATAGCAGGCAGTTTTGATAAGAGAACAAATTTATACTTTTCTTCATTTATGACAGACAGTTTAAAGTTTCTACGATTTTGTTATGGTTGGTGTGACTGCTGCAAATATTGAATGGCTTTTCCAATTTTCCTGTCAGAAGACAGAAGTCGTACTGTATCTTTCTTATCTTAATCAACTGCAAAATTCTGGTAGTAAAACAAAAATAAAAAGTTCGTAGATCATTGGACTCGTTGGTATTTCGCTATCTGTGGGTCCCGCGGTTGAGCCACGTTCACGATGGCCGTATTTCATTTGCAAGTTATGGTAAGGGGGAGAGGGGGAGGGGGTTACTGGAGGCATAATAGGTCAATCCCCTGAGTTATCAGCAGCTATTATCTGGTTATCCAGGGTTCTAGCTAGGGTGTATAGAGAGGCAGGGGCTGATCACTTGGATACTTGTTCGGTCTTGAGAACAGTATATGACTGCTTAATGACCCGTCTCTTTCCTCAATCGCTCATGCGCGGCCTTTATATCTTTTGACTAGTTACAATCAGAAATGGTACTGTAATAATCATTCATCTTGTTATAATATTGTTCTTCAAAACTGATCGGTTCCCGAATCAACACCGAAATAAATCTCCCTTTTCCTCTCCTAAGTTTATAAGGTAATTTCACGGAAGCTCTTCTAGAGACACACACACGCACGCGCACACACACACACAAGTTGAGCTGAAAATATTGAACTTTTTTTTTTCTTTAAATATTCGGCTGCGTGAATATTTCATTATTGATAATGACAATATCTGTGTGATTTTCACCAGTTTAATAAATCTGCCCGATGTACTGGGCGGATCGCAAGGCCTTGAAGAGGCAAGATTCCCAAAACTTTCCAGGAGTTAACTAAAATACGGCGATAAAATTTACAATTTTATTACAAAAATAAACTCTGATAAAGACAAACAACATTCTTAAGCATTCACAAGACTTACTGAAAAACAAGACTGACCCTAGGTAATGTAGCATGTGCTCTTCAAGCACAAAGTCCACACCGGACTCATTAACAAACTGAAAATAGTGCCAATTCGAATTCAATACACAACGAATCACACAACAAATATCCCTATTCTTATTTAACTCAGGATTCAGATCCCCAATCACAAGATCTCTACACTAAACTGCGATATAAAAACTAAACGTCTTGCACACAAACTTCTACAACAACCAACCTGGTACACTAGGTAGAGAGGAGAGATAACAATTAGAGGGGACTTACTTTGGTTGGGGACGTTGGATCAAAGAGGACGAGCTATCCTTGCAACCTCCGACGTCACCTTTTTGGCGCAATTTGTCCTGAACCTAAATTTCTAGGTTGGATTTTTTTATCATGTTACAACAGAATGACTTTATTTTTCCTAATCTTAAATTACTAGCAATTGATTTTATTAGTCTCAGCGCCTTCCTACCAGGTGGTTTCCCTTTTTGGCTCTAAACGTTCACGTCTGGAACTACATTCATTCGCCCGCGAGTTTCTCCTCTCCCTCCAATTTGACGTAGTCGTAGGTGGAGTCAAATGGCGGGAATTTCGATTGATCGGGTCGAAATTCCCGACATCCTCCACGCCCCAAAATAAGGAGCGATGAAACGTCGGTCAATTGGATGGAGCTAGACTCGGGGTGAGGGGAGTGGCTTACTCCGAGACTCTGTTAGGCTCGCTGCGTAGCGCTCCGCAACGACTCGAACAGAGTACGCACAATATACAACAGCAATGTTACCCCAGGGTAATAAACACAATCAATAATATACAGTCATACAACAGATCAAATTAGGCAATGGGCCTAGCAATTCTAAAGCACTCGTGTAATACACATAGGGAACAGCAGAAATAAGTGATAATGTACACACATTTTACAGAATTCAAATGGCAAGCAATTAGGCAATGGGCCTAAAACAAACAGAAAATGGCAATGGCAATGCATACAATTCAAGCTCTAAGGCAATTAGGCAATTGGGCCTAAGACAATTCAAGAAATGGCAGAAATGCAAACATAATAATTCAAGTGCAAAGACAATTAGGCAATTGGGCCTAAGACAATTCAAGAAATGGCAGAAATGCAAACATAATAATTCAAGTGCAAAGATAATTAGGCAATGGGCCTAAGACAATTCAAGAAATGGCAGAAATACATACATGACAATTTAAATTCAGTCTGTCTCAACTCACAATAATCGAGACTTCTATAGCGCTGCTACATGCAGGCTGTTACTTAATGGAGTACAAGAGGGAGGGGCTGGTTCTGTGCAACGCTCGGTCTGTACGCACGAGAGACCATCCCGTCCCCGTTCTCCACCCCTAAGCACTTCCAACCTCCGCAGATTCACGCACACCTCACAAACTCCACCCTCCCTACCTTCCAGATAGAACACGCCCCCTTTTCACTTACAGTTTACAGCTACTTTTCATATATCGTCACTTTTCAGCAGACAGTCCATTAGTTCTCGCTGTTTCGCGGCAGCCCTTCTCAATGGGCGTGCAGAACATCCTTGTGCGTTCGTCTGCTCTGTTTCATTTTCATTTTCACTTCTTTCACTAACTGCATAGTTCTCACCTTCCTCGTCGTTGTCGTCCGTTCCTGTGGCTGGTTGTTGAGTTGTTGTAGCTGTTGCCATACCCTGGTCGTTCCCAGACGTCTCCGCTATCCCTAGCATTCCAGCTGTCGAACTGTACGCACCCTCTTCTCCGTCATCGCCGTCGTCTCCTTCATGGTCATCCTCAGAGGGGGCTATTTCTAGGGGAACCAGGTGGCTGACAGCTCGCAGCGATTCGACACACTCAAACAACACTTTCGCCGAGCGTACGACTCCGTTGTCGTCAGGATACGTCTCCACGACATGCCCCAGAGGCCAAGTCGCTCTCTTCTTATCGTCCTGCTTAACTAGCACGATGTCTCCGGGGTGCAGCTTGGAGGGTTCCCCGGGCCGACTGTCGTGCCGGGCCCTCAAGGCACTCAAGTATTCCCTTCTCCAGCGTTCCCTAAAGGCTTTGAGTGAATCTGTCAATCTTACGTAACGATCACGTAGCTTCCGAGAGGTGAAGGTTGCGTTGAGATGGTCGTCCGGTAAGATCGGGGCCATGAGGTGGACTTGGTGTCCTCTTATCAAATGGGAGGGGGTGAGGACTTCGTCCTCGCGCTCGTCACCGCTGTACATAAGCGGTCGATTATTCACCACTGCTTCTGCTTCTTTCACGAGGGTTAGCACGTGGGCGTCCGGGAGGTACTTCTTTCCGAGGGCTATCTGGAGGGTCCGTTTCGTTACTCCTATCAAACGCTCGAAGAACCCACCTTTCCAAGGTGCACGGGGCGTCTGAAACCGCCACTTTATGCCAGTTTTCCTCAGGAACTGCTGGACTTCATCCTCTTCATAAAGTCCCTGCAGGAGGTGGCTGGCAGCCTTGAAGGTTTGATGGTTATCGGACATGATGAGCTGTGGGGCACCGTGGGTGGCGCTAAACCGTCTAAGTGCCAACACGAATTCTTCTGCTTCCAAAGAGGGACAGAAGTCAAGGTACACGGCTCTGCTGGCCATGCAAGTTACGATAAGTATATACCCTGGCCGTGTCTCCGTGTGTATTGCTGCTGTGTGGTCCACTCCGACCGCCGTGAACGGTTTTGTGAGGGTGATCCTTTCCTTTGGCAGGGGGGGTGGTGGTGGCTGTCTCGTTAGAGGCTGGAAGGCCAGCTTGCATTCAGGGCATTGCCGCACGGTTCGCTTCGCAATGGAACGTAGACCCGCCACCCAACATTTCTGTCGAAAGATACCTATTAGAGTATTCACCCCACAATGCAAATGTAACTGATGTAAATAATTTAGATACATCCTAACCAAATGCCCTTTTGCTGGCAAGAGAATTAAATGATCAGTTTCTCCTACATGGGACACTCGTCCCCTGGTGCAGATGAGATTATCCACCAAAACTAAATTCAATTGTCTAGCAAAATTAGCAACTTCACGAGGGGGTCTGACTCCGCCCTCTAAGTAGGCATAAACAGTAGGCAAATAATGTTTTTGCTCTAATTTTACAACAATACTGAACGGATGCCGTTCTATCTTAGCAAACTTTAAAACTAGTCTGGCTACTCGTAACAAGAATTGGAACCCTACTTCCCTTTTCAGGACGTCCCAAATCTCGCCTGGGGGGGTAGGACACATCTCCTCCCTCAACTCCTGCACCGCCGCTACTACGTGAGTTTGATGTAGTAGATCTTCCTCCTCGCAAGGAACAGGCCTTCCCGTGGTCCTGAGGAATTCTGGACCGTTCCTCCACAAGGGGTTAGCTTGCAATTGTTGAGCCGTTGCGCCTCGGGATAGGATATCGGCAGGGTTCTGCTGACTAGGGACATGGTTCAGACTGAAACTACAAACCTGCTGAATAAAATTAATTTCCGCCACTCTGTTAGAAACAAACACATTTTTATTAGACCTGGCATCGGGCGATGTTACCCATGCCAACGTTACCTTACTGTCGGTCCACATTACTATTTCCCGTGGCTCGATCAGATCCTTGAGCGTTCTTGCTAGTCTGCTGCCTAACAACAAGGCCAGCAACTCTAGCTTAGGGATCGTCAGCTTGCTCATCCCTTTCGGAGTGATCCGGGTTTTACTCGTTACCAGACTTACCCGATTGCATTCGTCCCTAGTATATGCAACTGCTCCATATGCCTTACTGCTGGCATCGGTGAACACATGAAGTTGTAAGCCTCTTTTTCCTATTGATCTTTGAAAGGTGATGTCGCTCACCGCTTTCAAATCATTCAACAATTCACTTGCCTCTTTAGCCCTCTCTTTTCCTAAAACATCATCCCAACCTACATTATCCTCCCATAGTTGTTGAAGGAAAAGCTTTCCCCTTACAAATAATGGGCTTATCAAACCTATCGGATCATATATGGAGACTAATAGGGAAAGTACCCTACGCTTCGTGGGCACCCATCCCTCCCCCAACTCACAGATCCTTTTGCTTTCTTTCACACACAATCTGTCCACGTCCCGGGCCCATCGCAGCCCGAGCACGTTCACACTCACAGGCTCACTCCACTGTTTCTCACTATCGAAGGCTAAGTGATTACTGGCCCACCCTTCTAAGGGCATACCCGCCCCTTTTAAGATGTTATGTACAGACTCATGCTCTCGCCTCATATGTTCTATATCTTCAAACGTGGCCAGATAATTATCGACATAAAAGGATTTTACTAAATCTGGGCGCCCTTCCTCTTTAAAATGACAATTTAATATTTGCTGTAGCAAAAATGGACTAGCTGTGATGCCGAACACCACGACTCTAAAGGCGAAGGTAAGCGCTCGACCAGCTGCCTTGCGCCACAGAAATCGTGTGTATTTGGCATCACGAGGATCTAACAAAACACGATGGAATGCTTTACTTATGTCGGCTAACATGGCATATCGATTCAACCTAAACCTTATAATTAAACTATATGCTACTTCTACCAAATTGGGCCCAGGTAAAAGACATTCATTCAAGGACTTGCAACCTTGTGACTTGGCAGAGGCATTGAACACGATTCTAAGGGGGGTGGTACGGATGTCTTTCTTAACACCAAAGTGTGGCATGTAATAACCTTCCACTACGGGATTTTTCACTTCTGATATAAAACCTGCTTCGAGATACTTATCTATCACTCCCTGATATTGTTCAAGATATTCCCTATCCTTTCTGAATTTTGTCTGCAACGACTCCAACTGCGCCACAGCGTTACGATAATTTGTTTCTGGCCTAGCATCCGACCCGAATGGTAGGCTAACCTGATATCCCTCAGGTTTTCTTACAACGCTTTGCGATACCTTTCGCATAGCCTCGGCCTCGCGAACAGTGTATTGCTCAGATGGGTCGATACCAACACGGTCTAATCGCCACCACTCATCTACATCATACAGATATGGCTCGTCCGTGATTCTGCACACTCTCAACGTTCTAACTTGTTCGACCTTTTCCCCTTGGAACAGCCACTGTGGCACCTTCCCGTACGGGGACATACCATTATGCGTTAAGAAAAGATTTATCCCATCTACTTTTTCTACACCTATGACAAAATAGCTAAAATAATCAGCCCCAACTAATATGTGAACGTTCTTCATGGTATCTGATTGGTTTGCTGGATCGGCTAACGTGACTCCCTTGGTCAACAGATGCTGTCTGACTTTAACATAACCCACGTTATGTATCGGGACGTCCACGTGTTCGTGTGCCACCAATTTCATACGCACGATTCTTTTCCCCATTTCAACCCTGCAACTTACTACATCGTATTGGCCGCTTATTTCCTCGGAACCAAACGGAGCTATATTCAAGGATACTCTTCCTACCACCGGTAGGCCTAATTGACGGGCAATTTTTGCAGAGATGAAGCTCCTCTGGCTTCCTGAGTCGAGAAATAGGCGGACTCGCTTACTACCTTGCCTTTGTTGAATACCTACCATGGCTGTTGGCAAGATAGTGCATGGGAGGTCCACATCAGACCTCTGCGCGATCTTTGCGCTCGTGCACGGCTTAGATTCTACTTTAACCTTAGATGGACGGGGGGCATTTTGGTTCTGTGCAGGCGTCGCATTTACTACGGGGCAGGACGTTGTTGATTGACTATTACTATGACTAGGGATTGATTGCGGTCTACCCGCGTCGCAAATCGCAGTGTGGTGCTTAGCATTACAGTTTCTACAGGAATTTGATACGGGACATTTATCGCTACGATGGCCTGATTTCGTGCAATTGAAACAAAGACCCCTTTTTAGTAAAATGCGACGTCTAGCAGCTACGTCTGTCACTTGGCGACATCCGTGAGGCGGATGCCGTTCGCTACAAAATGGGCAGGAATTATGGTGGATGGGATGGGTTTTCGGTCTTACACTACTGTCTGGTCTTTTGTCACTCTCAAGACTGTCGCCTCTCTGCAATGCATCGTCTTCTAACATTCTTACTATGAAATCTATTGCCTCAAAAAACTCGTCCAACGTATAGTCGCATTTCCTCAAATGCTCTACCACCTTGCGGTATAGTTTTCCCTCTGACAATTTTTGATTAATGAGGCTCATGACCATGCCCTGGCCTAAGTCATTGGTACTAAGTCTTTTAATTTGCTCAATAATGATGGTCAACTCAAAACGGAACCTTTTTAATTCTACTGGGTTTAGTGACGGCACAAAGATGTTTGCTAACTTTCGGTGCAGAATCACGAGTGTTTGGTGCACGTTGCCATACTGCTTATCTAATAAATCTAATGCTACACTATAGTTCGCGGCGGTTACACTCAGAGATTTGATAATCCTAAGCGGCTCTTTGCCCAACGTCCCCAATAAATACGTGAATTTAGACACTTCGTCTAAATCAGCTCTTCGATCCACGTGGATCGTGAATAGTTCACAGTACGATGCGTACTCTTGCACTTCCCCTTCAAACGTGGGGAGAGGCAGCGGCTTCAACCTGGGGAGGGCAACATTCCCCGTTGAAGGGCCTTTCACTTTATCTATTCTATTGTACAATAGAGTGGAAGCGCGTGTCGCTTCACCTAACATATGCCTAATTCGGGCTTCGATACTAGACTCTAATTTAACTCTCTGGTTTTTGTATAGCTCTTTAAGCTGTCGGACCTCTGCCTGCAACTCCGTTACCAAATTCTGGTAAACGGACTCGGAGTAGGTCTCTATCAGTGCCCTTTGCGTTTCGCTTAGTAAATCCTCCAGTAGGCCCATCGACGCCTCGATATGCACGATCGTGGACACAGCCATCTTAATTACTTTACTTTACGTTTGGGGGGTTGGACAAGGCAAGGAAAAAAGGATAATTTAACGTTAAGAAGGGACTCAAAGAACTGACCCACGTGGGCGATCGCACATCGGGACGTAGAGGACCTTAATTGTTCGTCTCTCTCTCTCTCTCTCTCTCTCTCTCTCTCTCTCTCTCAAAGGCTCATATTTTAAATTAGTCCTGTCCGGCTCTGGGAAGCGCTTGCGATCCGGTTCGAAGG
>NC_090730.1:42925203-42995203 GCF_036898095.1 Palaemon carinicauda
TGCTAAACTTCCGGAAGGCTATGATGAATGAGTCAGCGGACTGATTTCTGAATACTTCCAGATGTATACCCCTAGTGATCGGGCATGTGAATAGTATGACATACACCATCTCCGGATTTTGCTTCCCTTCCTTTATCCATAACGCCCCGGTGTAATCCACCCCAGTAATGCTAGCTCCAAAATTGTCACCTGAGTTTTCCCTAGTGGGGGGAGCAACTACATGTGCCTGTCACTACATAACCTAATATGGTCGGCAACAATATTAAATTTCTAACCCTTTTCAACCCTGGATGCAAAAATATTATAAACATTATCAACCCCTACCAACAATTCAATAGTTGATTGATTCTCAACAGGCAAATCAAAATCTTTATCAGGCAAGCTGATATTAGTTTTACATAGCGACTTTAACCTTTGATAGGTACGATGGGTCGTTTGCGACCCCGAGCGTCAAAAACAAACAGGTTTTTCTCACGTGACTAACCCCCGTGACTGAATTTGTGGGTGATCGACCTGCAGGAGGTGTCTCCCCTACACGCTCTAGTAGTGTCCAGATGTGCATTGCTGTAGCTGTACTCCTTCCCCGATTTCTGAGACGCGTCGGGGTCGTTCGCGACCGAGTTTACCCTTCTAAGGTAGTTTGCATAATTATTAAAGTTATTACGTATTATGAAATTGTCGTAGAATGGTGCAAACTTGTATAGGGTTATCAGTTGTGGAAAGTCTTGGTGGATTGTTTGGCTACCATGTGCATGATTTTTTTTTTTAGTTAAAAATGTCGTTCATCACCACGAGGACCATTTTACCGCGAGTGCCCCTTTTTCATTTTTTTTTAATTTTTTTTGCCAAGTCATTTTTCCGTAAGATATTGCCAAATAGGGTCGGAAAACTTTTGCTTGTTTAGTGTTGGAAAGTGTGTCTAGATGATCTGGCTACCCATGCATGACTTTGTTTTTGTCAGATACGACGTAGTTATTGGTATATTGGGTATTTAACTGCGGTTACCAATTTCTGTTTTTTTTTTCAATATTTGTAAAAATTTACTACGTAGTAAGGAATTGCTGTATATTATTCATTTTTTTTTTCATGTTTATGTGTTAGAAAGTGTGCCTTGATGGTTGGGCTAACACGTGCATGTCTTTTTTTTTTATCTGAGATGCCGTATATTAGAATGTCGGGCATTTTACCGCGAGTGTTCCCCTTTTTCATTTTTTTTTCATTTTTGTGCCAAGTTTTTTTTTCTGTAAGATATTGCGAAATAGTGTCGTAAAACTTTTGCTTTTTTAGTGTTTGGAAAGTGTGTCTAGATGATCTGGCTAACCCATGCGTGATTTTGTTTTTGTCAGATACGACGTAGTTATTGGTAATATTGGGTATTTTAACTGCGGTTGCTAATTTCTGTTTTTTTTTCAATATTTGTAAAAATTTACTACGTAGTAAGGAATTGCCGTATATTATTGATTTTTTTTCATGTTTATGTGTTAGAAAGTGTGCCTTGATGGTTGGGTAACACGTGCATGTCTTTTTCTTATGTGAGATGCCGTATATTAGAATGTTGGGCATTTTTTCCGCGAGTGCCCCTTTTTATTTGTTTTGCATTTTTTTGCTTAGTCATGTTACCGTAAGGAATTGGCAAGTAGTGTCGCAAAACTTATATTTTTATAGTGTTGGAAAGTGTTTCTAGATGATCTGGCTACCCATGCCTATTTTTTTAGCCAGATATGGCGTATATATAAGTCTGTGTTCGATTTTCCTGTGATTGCCATTTTCTCGTTTTTTCCCATTTCTTTCAAAATTACTACGTACTAAGGAACTATCACAGAGTAATATTTCATTTATATGTTTATTTGTCGGAAAATGTGCCTTGACGGTTTGCCTAGCACGTGGCTGAAATTTTTTTTTTCTGAAATGCCGTATATTAGAATGGCCATTTTTCCACGAGTGCCCCTTTTTATTTGTTTTGCATTTTTTTGCTTAGTCATGTTACCGTAAGGAATTGGCAAGTAGTGTCGCAAAACTTATAATTTTATAGTGTTGGAAAGTATTTCTAGATGATCTGGCTACCCATGCCTATCTTTTTTTTAGCCAGATATGGCGTATATATAGGTATGTGTTCGATTTTCCTGTGATTGCCATTTTTTCGTTTTTTTCCCAATTCTTTCAAAATTACTACGTACTAAGGAACTATCACAGAGTAATGATTCCTCTAGATGTTTATTTGTCGGAAAATTTTGTTAACTTTTTTTTGATTGAATATCATTAATTTTTTTTAGCTAAAATATTATATTGTTTTACATTTTTTTTTTTCGATTTTATTTCCCTTCAAAAAAATTTTTTTGGGTCAGAATTTTAATTTTATAGTCGTAAAATAATCGTCAATTATCCAGCAACCCACCATACAATTTTTATGCATATCCAATAATAATTAGATTAGTAAATAACACCTTGAAATTGACATACCCTTCCTACATTTCAAGTGGCAAATTAGGGAGTCTGAGTCAGTGTGGTTGGCGGCCATTTTGTGGACATATCCGAAGCGTAAGCTGCCCTATCTATATATATTCTTGTTCCCTATAGAATTTGTGATATTTTGGTATATTTTTACCTGCATAAATATAATATTATATATCAAATATATGTATCTTTTTACGAAATTTCTAAGTACTCAAAAAATTACCTTTAGATATGGCCCCTGATATAAATGTAATTTACAAAATAATGAAGATTTTTTTACATACTTCTATTTTAGGATAACATATGTTTATTCCCTAAAAAAATTAGCCACTTCCTATTTCATTTGGGTACCCAAAAAAATTCATGAAATTTGGACAAATTTTTTTGGCCAAAAAAAGTTACCCTTTTTTTCTCATTTCAGATCTTCACCTCCATGGGTCTGACTTCATCCAAAATACATCAAGATGTGTCCTAAACATTCAAGAATCAATTCCTAAAAGGAATTGTGTATATATGTATAAACTTTTTTTTTATGAATTTTTATGTCAGGTCTTTTTTTTTCTACTTAATTCTTTAAAATATTTATAATAAATAGTTTTTTCTGCAGATGAGTAGTATTTATCTTTACAGTTGTTTTAAGCATGCATTGAAGTTTTTTTTTGGCAAAAGAAAAAAGGAGGTTACTGCAAAAACTGATTTTTCAAGAATTTTTTTTGGCGTCGGGGTCGTTCGTGTCCGAGTATACCCTTAAAGGGGTGTCCGAAGAGCGTACCTATCCAGGGTTAAGCTTCTCTTAACGTCGAATTTCTTCGCATATTCTGGCAGCTCATCCACCACTATGCAGTCCATTATTATCAACTTGCCTTTATGTGGTATGGCGACACTTATCAACTCGTATTCATGAACAGGTTTACTAGCTAGATAACCTGTCACGGCAATCTTTTCAATTCCGTTGGACCTATAATGCAGTCTCTCTAGAGCCGATCTTTTAATAAATGTCCTCTCGGCACAAGTATCCAACAGCCCTCTAAGTCGTACCATTTGACCTTTCTTCCCTTTTAGAGGAATTGTTGCTGTTGTTAATATGGATTGCTTACTTGATTTATTTGGTTTCTCCTGCTCATTTACTGATAGTGTTCCCACTTGTACACCACTTTGTTTATTCTTGCTTTGCTTTGTTGTTTGGTCCCTATCACATAAGATGCGATGATGTCTCAAATTACAACCATTATTGCAACTTGATTTGTCACAATCCACACTAAAATGTTTCTTAGAAGCACACACAAAACATAACTGCAAAGCTCTGATATGATTGAACCTTTCATCTCTGGTTGCGTAAGTTTTGCACTGAGTCCACCAATGTTCTTTATCACAAAGAGCACATCTTGTGGATTGGTAATGACTGGACTTATTCACATTTCCCTTGGTTTTCAGTCTAACAGCTTGGGATTGATTTACCGTGAATGTAGATATTGACGACAGAGTTTCAGTTTTATTTACATCAGTTGAAACAAAAGTTCTTAGATTGCGAATCTCCTCTTCTAGGTATTTCCTAAAGGTGTCTAATACCAACCAATCGTCTCCACACCTACGCTTCACAGTCTCACTCACGCTTTGAGGCAATTTGGTATAGAGCAAAATAACATAAAGTTCATTTAATTCCAGCCTTTCACTTTCCAGCGATCTTATTGAGCATTCAAAATTAGCTCTGAAAGTTTGCAATGATTCTGAATTGGCAGCAGGAGACTGCATTTCTAGCAATCTTCTCACCAGAACCTGCTTAATTTCATCTCTTTCCATAAGTGGATAGGAGAAGAGCTACAGCTTGTGGATAATTAGCGGCCTCAAATTTAAATCCCGAGATTAATTTCGAAGCTTCTCCTGTGAGTGCACTTCGTAAATATGAAAACTTCTGAATTGGTTCCAAGTCTTTCCGCTGGTGTACTGACACCTCGTATAGTTCCCAGAAGGAATTTCATTCTAATATATCTCCAGAGTAATGCGGAAGATCCAGTTTGGGTAATCTAATACCGGCTCTGGGTAGTGGCGGTGGTTGCATTAGAGGATTTAGTAATTTCAAATTATTAGTAATAGAGCTATTGAGTTTGCCGATATGTGTACAGACTTCTCTTGCATATTCAGCTTGATTTATCATTTCATCAGAAATTTCTTCTTCTTCAACTAAATCCAGAATTTGTTCATCCAAAGCAAGAACTTTGTTCAGATTATCTAAAATAGAATCCCTAAGGGAAGTTATAGCATCAATATCTGTTGAATTGATCACTTCGGTCATCTTCCCAATAAAACGTATGATAACGGATTTATAACCGCCACGTCTACGCTTCAACGACTCCATTGTGACAAGACCAAACTCAAACAATACAAATAAAATATATTCAAATTCTCAATAAATAATAAATATGCATCCAACTGGGTTCAAAAGTTTTAAATTAGAAAATTTCCCAAAGGTGATTCATCACCCAATAATTTTCACGCAAATTAAACAATGACAAGGAGAAATTTTATACGTGGGTAGTGGAATGTGCAGGCCCTGTCCCATACTTACCCCAGCCCTAAATCTGAAGGGGAAGGACCACGATCCTACCCACCTTCTACCACCCTTTACTTTTCACATATTTGTTTGACTCAATGCAAATACGTTGAGCTAACGCCTTGTAGCTTTTATGATTGAAATTAATTCCATCTCTGGCTACATCACCCTCTGATAATAAGGTAGGGATCACCCTAATTCTTGTATCTCGCTTTAACTTCCTGTTTAAACAGTTTTTTCCTCTTTTGATAGTTTTCGGCAGAGGTTCTAGATGGTGTTTTACGTATTTCTATTAACATAACAAAAACTTCTGAATTATTGATTGTATGTAGACTCCCTACCAATCCTAGAATATTTTTGTGAACACTATTCACCAGGTTAGGGTTATCTCCTGGTACATCTATGTCATTGCTACCTATGAACAAGATAGTGATACTAGGCCCATAGGTAGTAAGTTCGGTTATCAAGCCAGGTGTCCATAAGGTTGGTTGTAACCGCCCCTGGTCTCCCATATGTCCTATATTCTAAGGGTTCAAATAATGGCGATCTACAACAAAAAAAAAAAACAATTCTCCATGTGGGGTGACATGAGAATGTTCCACAACAGCTACTTTACGTTTCATTATTAAATTGTTGAATGAGAGATATTCTAACAAAAGAAAATTTACATTAATTCAAAGTAAAGGAAAATAACATAACCGAATTTAAGACTTAAAGCAAGCAGGACAAGGCCTTACTAATTTAATCAAACTTCATATCAGAAACCGTTGTAATCAAGCCTGAAATGCCTCTAACCTACAAATAGCGCGAAAATAAAAGCCATTTACTGTTTCTTACGACACCACACAAAGAGAAAGGGTTAATCCCGTCTAGTTATGTAAGCAGGGTACCGCATACCAATTTAACGAAACGCGCAAAAACAAAAGAATTCAACAAGGTTAGGGAGGGTAAGCATTAACAGCAAAACTTCAACACAACATAGTTATTAGCAGAAAAACCCTGCGTAAATGTCCAACATAATCACCAACGGTATTAATCGTGCATGTGACTAAACCAAAATATTATTATATGACCGGCCTTCAAACTTTAGAAACTATCGAAAAATCTCACAAATCCTGGTCACGGCACCAAATATCGTTACTTATTAGGGTCAAACAAGCAACAACATATAATGACTTCAGTCATTCATGAAATTACTAATTACCAGATTCTTTAAGAGAACTCAAGACCCTTTCTCTACATTAGGAATTCATTGCGTTGTGTTACAAAGATAAATGGTCATACTATATTCTGTTGAGGTTTTTGCCCCAGTTATTACTTACTTGGTTTCATATGAAGTTCTTGCCAAGTTCGGATTACCACGATACCACATATATATATATTTAATTTTACCCAGTCACGGAATCCCACGCACAGATATGCATATCCAATAGCGATTTATCCCATTCAAGGTAACTAAATATTATAAGATACTCATCCAAACTTCGGTTGATTAATTCATCCACTTCATTGTTTGCTGGGAAGGAACGGGATCGTTAATCAAAGTGAAATCCTCCTCACTCTGATTAAGTTCACTGAAGATTATGCTACAAGCGTTGAGAAGTGACAGGCAGCAACTGTCCCGATTTACCTTTTCTGCCTTTGTCGTAAACATAATGCGTTCGTTCTCGCTCCCAAAGTCCTAACTTCCGCTTCGTTCGCCCACGACAAAAGAAAACAACAAACGAACGAAACTAACTATTCAACGCAAACCGAACGAAACTATTCAAACATCTTACATCGCATTGTTAACCAGCTATACAACTATTCACAAGACAAAATTCCTTGGTAACAATGCTTATTATAATTATATATAAACAAAACCTTCATTTGTACAGAAACCTGCACATTTCCACTTAACGCAATGTAATATAAAAGAACATTTTCCATATACAATATGAACATGGATATTCAATAACAATTGATTTCCCATGTCGTTATTGTAAGTAACGACATATATGTGTATATATATATATATATATATATATATATATATATATATATATATATATATATATATATATATATATATATATTATATATATATATATATATATATATATATTTAATATTTATTTATATATGTATATATATATACATATATATATATATATATATATATATATATATATATATATATATATATATATATATATATATATATATATATTTATATGTATATATATATATATATATAATATATATATATATATATATATATATATATATATATATTATATATATATATATATATATATATATATATATATATATATTTTATATACACCTTTGACCCCTCATTGCACGTATTGAACGTCCAGTAATTAAATCATTTCTCTCTTTGATTTTGCTATTTACCTATATGGAAATGTAACAATATATGGATAGCAATAAATATCACGCTATTGAGTTATATTATATGAAAAACCATAAATTCCTATTTTTTATGGTTTTTGAGCTGAGGCGAGTTCAGGAAAATGTCCTGAATGTGACGAGCCGAGAGAAGGTCGGGATTCAAAGACAGGATGAAAGCAACTGAGTAACTTTATTACAGACACTCGCTTTTATTTACAAAACTCAATGCAACAGTAAATTTCTTGTTCAACCAACAGCGTACCATTTAACAGTTAACGGTGAGAAAAAACAGACACTTTATTTCAGGTTCAATGCAACAGGAAATTTCCTGTTCAACTGATACCACACTGGTTAACAGTTAACGGTGAGAAAAACATACATGTTATTTCAGGTTCTTTTTAGTGCGAGGGGAGAGTGAAGATACAAGCATAATATATACACAAAATGGAATGTCGTTACTATGTACAATCGTATGACACACGGTTGGTACAGTCCAAAGTTAAGATTTGGGGCTTAAATACCAGATGATTTAGGGAGGTGTTGGTGCTCAGTGGGATATATATACCATCTATATTTTCAATTTGAAAATCTTGCAAAATTTCAAAAAAATTCTGCTTTTTCCTTCTATAAATCATTATATAAATAAATCATTGGACATTCCCAACTGTAAAGAAAAAAAAAAGTCCTAATTCTCTGGGTTAATATTTTTTTTTTCTCTCTCTCTCTCTCTCTCTCTCTCTCTCTCTCTCTCTCTCTCTCTCTCTCTCTCTCTCTCTCTCTCTCTCTCTCATTTATGATGTAGTTGAGGTAACTTAATCTTAGATATAATATCGTTCTCTCTTAACACATTTGTTTAAAATCTAGTTACTTTCAAACGCGAAGGAGCTTATCTCATTTCTTGAACTAAATCATTTCCATTTGGGAATCACACAAATTTTATGTCGTGAGTCACGGCTTTTATTCAAGAACATTTTTTTTCGTGGTCTTATACATAACAAGATCAGTTTCATCATTTGGACTAAGGATCCAAGTCTAAACTCATGATTATATTGCTTTCCATGAAATATACTAATCTAAACGTTGAATTATGAATTTTAGAATAAATAAATCGTTAATATTTTAATACATTTTCTTTTCTAGACGAATTTTACTTTTGCATTTGTTTTTCTGTAATAGGTTGATTTCTTTATCTTCAGGTTACGGTTGAAGTTTGCTTGATAATAACAACAGTTTAGTATATTAAAACACCATATAATCATTATAATTCACAACTGTTGATAGAAATTTCTTTCTTTATTGTTGATATAACCACAAATGGATGTATTGCACATGGTGTTAACAAAGTCTGGGTACTCAGGAAATATCACTATTTTATTCATTTATGTTATTTTTCCTCTCCAGATCGAATGATGTTCTGTCTAAAATATTGTTCATCAACATTAGATTCATATAGAATTGTTTAGTTTTAAAAGTATACGTTAATCTCCTGTAAACCTAGCCTTTGCAGACACCCTGCATAATCCACAAGAAGAAGAAAAAGCAATTTTACCGACTTCATAACATTTTGAACTTATCAAATAAGTATTTTTAACGCAGCCTAAAATCTATGTTGTTGCACTTTGCAAGAAGGGGGAGGAATTACAAAGGTCTACGAAACTGCCCTTTGCATTTTTTATTTCATCGGAGGTAGTTTGTGTTTGTGCATAGATGGAATATTTATTAATCTATCGATTTAATATTATCAAACTTCAGTTAACTTACGAGAATTTAGCTGACGACTGATAGATTTTGACTTTGCCCGTCACATAACTAACGATGCTGTCTCGATTTGCTTAGACTTGATTTCTTAGAAAAGACAATGTCAAACTCTAGCCGAATTTATAAATTTGTTTAATGTCTAATGTGACATAATTCAGACAGAGTATCTTTAATATTTTGGTACTTAAAGATGATAGAGAAATAATTCATATTTTTTTTTTAAGCTGACTTTTGCTAAGAACTCTTAAGATCAGGAAAGTTTAGGATTGAATGTCTTTTGCCATTGGTCTTAAATCAAAGGCTTCTCAATATAGCGTTTAAGGGATTATTTTTACAATACGCTTTTAGATGAAACATAGAGAAAGAGGCATTTCCTGCAAACACCAGAGAGGAAAATATCTGGTATATTGATCTTCTTCAACTTCAGATAGTAAATCTATTATTCTACAAGTAATTTTGGGACACCATTAATGATAGATGTTATTAGATTAATTTTGACAGAATGGAGATACTTTATCATATGAAATGTGGATAAGAGAAGAAAAACGAAACAAAATGTTTAGAAAAGGATATGAAAAGAAAACATTACATTTGCTATTCTTGCGGCTATTTCAACTATATTCTCCAATACGACAATACCAAGAAGTGATTCACACACATATCTAACCTAAAATAGAACAGATATAATTATGAAAATTCAATTTGTCTATAATTCTATCAGTGAAAATACCGGTAATTATTAAAAAAAAAGAAAAAAAAAACCTATTTCCTTTATATCAAAGTCAAAGACACACGGCTTGGTCATTTTCATTGGGCATCGCAGTAATACCGTCTCTGTGGGCTAGGAATAAGTTGTGAAGCCGAGGTGGGAGGCAGGGTGGGGGATGGGAGGTCGCGTGGCAGAGAGGAGAAGAGGCTTGGGCACTGGTTGTGTGAACCTGTTCTGGTCACTATTGTAATATTTGATAACCCAAAAACACTCCTTAGTCTACTGCCCATACAGTAAGTGAACTTTGATTATTAAGCCTTTTACAAGTAGATTATATACACAGTATATTTTGACCTCATTAAAAATTCTGTAATTTCTCTTTAGAGGGATTTGTTCCAGAAGGTAAGAGATCTCTTCTTACACGCAGCTGATAAATAAAATGATGTCGAAAATCCTTGCAAGTTATCCACCATAAATCCACACAAGAAATATAACTCCATCCAGCATAACAACAGATTATGATCGCTTACAAAAACCAATTAAATTATTCATCATCCGAAAAATAAGATTATTCAAGTTGCAGAGATAATGAATTATTATTATTATTGTTATTATTGTTATTATTATTATTTATAAGATGTAATGTCACACGATCACTAGGATATAAGAAAGTCCCTAGAAATACAATGTTAAGCTAAAACCAGAAACATTAAGCTCAACTCTAACTTTAGTTTTTTGTGATCAGCGGAGACACTTTTGTACAACGCCAACTGATCATCTTATGGTTCCCCGAGAAACCCAATTCACCCCAGTACCATCACATTCTTTTTATCTTTCTGTTTTTATTCCGAGGATGAAAACAGAAACTGTTCCTTTTTAAGCGTTTCAGATAATATTTTTTCTAGTAATTAGAACAGGATTATTACTTCTGTTGAAATTTGCGGTTCATGACTAATATGTCATTAGTAGGTAGTAGGTTGGCAAGGGCACCAGCCACCCGTTGAGGTACTACCGATAGAGAGTTATTGGTTCCTTTAACTGACCAGACTACTACATTGGATCCTTCTCTCAGGTTACGGCTCATTATCCTTTTACATACACATGCACCGAATAGTCTGGAATAATTTTTTTCATATTCTCCTCTGTCATACACCTGGAAACACTGAAATTGTGTCATATTCTCCAGTCATAGTGTTATTATTATTATTATCATTATTATTATTATTATTATTATCATTATTATTATTAAATGCTAAGCTACAACCCTAGTTGGAGAAGAAGGATGCTATATGCCCAGGGGCCCCAACAGGGAAAATAGCTCAGTGGGGAAAGGAAATAAGGAAAAATAGAATATTCTATGAATACTAATAACATTAAAAAATATATTTCCTATATAAACCATAAAAACTTTAACAAAACAAGAGGAAGAGAAACTAGAAAGAACAGTGTGCCCAAGTGTACCCTCAAGCAAGAAAACGCTTAGATTACCAAACATTTCCTCCTCGCTCAAGGGGTTAACTACTGGAATGTAATTGTTCAGTGGCTACTTTCCTCTTGGTAAGGGTAGAAGGGTCTCTTTAGCTATGGTAAAAAGCTCTTCTAGGAGAAGAGCACTCCAAAATCAAACCATTGCGCTCTAGTCTTGGGTAGTGCGATAGTCTCTGTACCATGGCCTTTCCGTGTCTTGGGGTAGAGTTCTCTTGCTTGATGGTACACAAGAAAACTCTTAGATTACCAAACATTTCTTCCTCGCTCAAGGGGTTAACTACTGTAATGTAATTGTTCAGTGGCTACTTTCTTCTTGGTGAGGGTAGAAGGGTCTCTTCAGCTATGGTAAAAAGCTCTTCTTGGAGAAGGGCACTCCAAAATCAAACCATTGTTCTCTAGTCTTAGGTAGTGACATAGCCTCTGTACCATTGCCTTTCCCTGTCTTGAGGTAGAGTTCTCTTCCTTGACGATACACTATCTTATTTCTCTTCCCATTTTTTTTCTAAAGTTTTTTATAGTTTATATATGAAAAAACATATTTTAATGTTGTTACTTTTAAAATATTTTATTTTAATTGCTAATTACTTCGCTTGTAGTTTCCTTATTTTCTTTCCTCACTTGGCTCGTTTCCCTGTTGCAGCCTGCAGGCTTCTATATTCTGCTTTTCCATCAAGGGTTGTTGCTTAGCAAATAATAATAATAATGATAATAATAATAATAATATTAATAATAATAATAATAATAATAATAATAATAATAATAATAATAATAATAATAATTGCTGCGGTATAGTGCAAAGGTTTTGGCAATGAATGGGAAATCTTTTGCTCTAAATTCCAGAATTGCTGGATCAAGAGTGAGTCAGTAATCTTTTTGAAGGACTCTGTTAAGATAAAGAGGACTGGTTACTGTTTAATTGAATTGGCTAAATTAATCTTTTTTCAACTATTAATGTTTTTCTGTTCTCTGGATGCAATATTTACCATTAATTTCGAATACAATTAACTATTACTTAAGAATCCTATATGAAATGCTTTTGTTTGCACAGTAGATCATTCAAGGTAGGTCTTCAGAATTAGAAAGTATATAAAATAGATGAGGTTCCAGCCCCATATCAAAAACTTTAATACCTTCAGATATTAGCATGTTGCCACCCCACACCCTTGAATCACTGTAACGGACAAAATTCTCAACAATACAAACTTTCCCCTTACGTTATCATCAACTGGATTATTGAACAGAAGAAACAGTAAAACAAATCATAATCTTGCAACTATATTTCCTACAAACTAAAATACTTAATACACAATCAACAACATTCAAATAACCTTATACTTATTATTGGTCCTTAAATTATAATTCTTAAAACTACACTTATATAAAACCATCTCAAATAAACCCCCTAAACGTAATATTCAATATAGGAAACCAGCCGCACTAAAAGAAAATATAAATAAAAAAAACACCAAGAACAATACCACAACCACACACACACACACACACACACACACACACACACACACACACACACACACACATATATATATATATATATATATATATATATATATATATATATATATATATATATATATATAGATATATATATATATATATATACACATGGACACGCTTCCAGATAAGCTGAAAAATCTTTTGATTTACGGCAATGACACAACTGGATGGCATACGATAACCTTCCTCCTAACACAATTAACACCGATTGAGTCCAAATACAAAAAAGCAGTCATTTCCAAGTTCTAATATTAGCAGGGTCAAAATTCATTAATCCTCATACAAGCAATCTCCAAAATGAGGAATTATGGTCATTCTTAGCTATCTAAACTGTCGCACTATAACCAGAGATAAATAATAAACTTTTTCACTATCATACACAATCACGACTAGCAAGGATAAACAGAATTGTACTTACTGATAAAATAAATAATCACTTCCAAAGCTGGCAAAATAAATATAAAATCCAGCGCCCACAAGCAAAACTGCCTCTGTCAGCAGTTAATCAAAAAAAGCATTCGCTTAAGACATTCATCACTCTCCTAAAGTAGCTACCAAAAATAAGCAAAAAACCTCAATTACACCAACAGTCTTTCTCACAACAAACAATCATTTGGTAAAACAAAACGCAAATTAGAAAGCAATAAAATGATCCTCCATAGCGTAAGCTCTCTAATACATCACACCAAAAGCTCATATTCTAAGTGTGAACTCGAGTCACTCTTATGAAAGACCTCATGATTCCCGAGGAAGATGAAGATGACAAAGCAGCATTAGTAGAGGGAAAAAATGGAAAATTGGGCTAAGGTATATTATTTTAATTTGAAAAATTAATTTTAAACTTATCTTTTTGAAAGTGAATTAATTGTCAGGACAAAAGTCACTGGTTCTTGAGTAGTTTATGAACTTGGCTTAAAATATTTAATTAGAAGACAGAGAGAGAGAGAGAGAGAGAGAGAGAGAGAGAGAGAGAGAGAGAGAGAGAGAGAGAGAGAGAGAGAGAGAGAGAGAGAGAGAGGTTGATGAATGCGAGGCTGGGAAAAGAAATAAACCCCAATGGGTCTTGGTCTCCAAGCATCACTAAAACGTCATTCACCATTTAAAGTTAGATCACATATTTGACTCCAGTCCAACGCTTTCTTGAAAGAGTGGTTTATTGAGAGCCAGTGGTGCTGGACGATCCATATTTCTTTCCACATATTTTAGTGTAGGCTAAATGTAAACTGAAGGTTCTCTTCGACCAAAATATATGTTGACTTACACTATAATAAAAAACTGAATTGAAATCGTAAGCAGATTTTATCTCTTTGGCTATATATTAAGCTTCTTTTATAATTCATTTCTATTAAGTTATGTTTCCTAATCAATATAGTGCATTATTATTATTATTATTATTATTATTATTATTATTATTATTATTATTATTATTATTATTATTATTATTATTAGCAGCCAAGATACAACCTTAGTTGGAAAAGCCAGACGGTATAGGCCCAAGGGGTCAAATAGGGAAAAATTTATCCCAACGAGCAAAGGAAATAAGGAAATAAATACACTACAATTGAAAATTTAAATGTTTTGAGAACATTAACATTAAAATAGATCTTTCATTTATAAACGATCAAAACTTAAAAAAACAACAACAAGAGGAAAAGAACTCTAACCCAAGACAGTGGCAGACCCTGGTACAGAGTGTCCTCCTTATAGAGCTTCTTGTCATAGCTAAAGAGTCTTTTTTTTTTTATCTTAAAAGGAAGAAAGTAGCCGTTGAACCGGTACAGTGCAGTAGTTAACCCCTTAAGTGAAGAAGAATTGTTTGGTAATCTCAGTCTTGTCAGGAGTATGAGGACAGAAGAGAATATATAAAGAATAGGCCAAACTATTCGGTGCATGTGTAGGCAAAAGAAAAATGAGCTGTAACTTGAGAGCGGGATCCAATATAACAATGTATGGGCAGTCAATGGACCCATCATGTGGTTGGTGCCTTGACTAACCTACTACCTACTACTACATAACGTAATGTATAATGTAATGTAAATATTTTTCCTTTATACTACAGATTTTTGTGTTAAAAATTTTGCTGCAAAATTTCATATCAACCTGCTATTGACACGGCATTATTTACTTTCTTTAAATAGATGGAGAAAACAATATTTATTTTTCCTAAAAAAGTATATTTCCATTTGAAGAAATAAACACATAAACAATGCTTGAAACATTGGCTTTGAGCGCCTTTATCCTAGTTATAACAATTTTAGGCCATTTGAACTTGATATAATATTAGTAAAAGTTCAGCATTAGGACTTCGCTTTATTTCTCAAGGGTAAGGATTTCTTCGTTCAAGAAATAGTGTACCCAAAATGTCCCATTTAACACAAACATATAGAGCAGAGCAGTCTGCGGAAATCAGAAAAGACTTGACAAGAATGGAAGTAGGAGAAATGAACAAAAAGAGAATTTCATCAACTTCTTGGAGTAATTGTAGAGATTTCACCAATTCTATACACCTTAAAATATGCCGCTAAAGGAGACTTGCGCTGATGTGAGATAACACCTAGACAGGTACCTGCCAAAATGCGGGATAATCCAGAACCCGTTCAAGATGTGTTTTTTGTAATTGCGACAAGAAAGCTATCTTTGCATACCAATATTTTGAAGTTTTATTGAAAGTATGAGTGTGCTTCTTTTTGAGAGAGAGAGAGAGAGAGAGAGAGAGAGAGAGAGAGAGAGAGAGAGAGAGAGAGAGAGAGAGAGAGAGAGAGATGTTTATAATTACTGAATTAGAAAAGGAATAGATTTTGGTACCAAAGTGTAGCAAAAGTGTCATACCTTTTTTTATGGGAAAAATTCATGATTCCATTATTATGTATTTGACATTATAACAAAATTTAACTAATGCGCTAGAGGTTACGGACGCTTCATATTTAACTAGGATTTTGAAATTCTTTCTACCACAAATTGAAAGTCAATCTTTATATCTCCATACGTTTCTGCACTTAGCTCAGAATTAGGATATGTGCCTTTTATCTTAGATAAATAAATAATTACCCGTAACAATAGTTGAGAATCCATTTGTATGATGTGCATAAAATAAATTCTCTTTCATTCTTGGCATCCTACAAATGAAGAAGTTTTTGTTTCTTCTTTTCCAGGATTCTTTATTCATGTCCTTCCGAATATCCTTTCCAGCCCTGCACGAAACAACCCGGTAGATTACCTTGTGAACCAAAAGAAGGAAAAGCGGAAGTGTATGATAATAAAAGGGACTGTCACATCGAAGAAGAATAATTTCTTTTATACGGGATCGTAGGGACACTTTTGACGGTTCCGAGGATGGAGGCTAGACTGGACCCTACCTCTTCTGATAATAGAGTTATAAAGTAGAATTTAAAATGAAGTAAATAATAAACTCCGAGTTCTAAAGGTCGTACAAAATGTGGCCAAATACAGTAGATATTTTCCTTGGAGAGCAATCTCTCTCTCTCTCTCTCTCTCTCTCTCTCTCTCTCTCTCTCTCCTCTCTCTCTCTCTCTCTCTCTCTCTCTCTCTCTCTCTCTCTCTCTCTTCACTTCCAATCCGACAAAACTAAACTTGGCCATGAAATACTTCACTGTATAACATCAAAAGCTACGTTTTTTTATGCTTGAATGCATTTACTTGTACAAGTACCATGTTTGCTTCAGTATACGATCTCTACTTTGAGGAAGAGCATATCATATGTCATCATCTGTCATATGATAAGACTGTTTACGCTCTCTCCCAAATACAGAAATTAATTCAGGTTTTATTCCCTCTACCAATAATTCCATCTAATTTATAATTATCGTGATATTCGGGGAAGGTTATAGCTCCTGTAGAGCTTTCTCTTCCAAGACCGTCTCCAATCTTAAGAATAAATATTTTTATGTTTATCATCACGAAGAGTAACTGGTAATTTACCCCGCTTAAATCATCAAACGAATAATAATAATAATAATAATAATAATAATAATAATAATAATAATAATAATAATAATAATAATAATAATAATAATAATAATAATTTAGAGATTTTACTTACACGGTTTCTCGGCAATTTTGCTGCATGCTCAAGATCATATGGGTATCATTATTCTGAGCCCATGCACACACATACAAATTTATGTATATATTTATATATAAATACACACAGATATATATATATATATATATATATATATATATATATATATATATATATATATATATATATATATATATATATATATATATATATATATATATATATACACACACACACACACACACACATATATATATATATATATATATATATATATATATATATATATATATATATATATATATATATATATAAATATATATAATGTATGTATATATATACTGTACATACAATATTCCCTCGCCATACCTCGGCTCATGTTTCGCGGCCTCAGTGCATTGCTGGTTTTTAGATATATACGTGTTTTTAATTTTGTGTATTTCCTGCTTAACCGCACAAACCTGTGAGATACGACAAAAGTGTAATTTTTGATAGAAAAAGCAAGTCGCAGCATACCGCCTTTTCGGCTCTAGCATGAGATCTTACATGGCACATCGCTGGCTGAGAGGCAAGAACAAGTCATCCATTGAGAGCATGGAGAATTGTATCCTAGGTGCTGATTGACCATGGAGCATAGCGTCACCTTGCAGTATCTCGCCTTGCAGCTTCTCCCAAAGGCACATCAGTTGGGTTTACGTCACATTACAGTAACTTTTTATAAAGCTGTGTTAGTGAACCTAAGCTGCATAAGAGGATGTTTATCATTATTGAAAAGGTGAAAATTCTCAATATGTTGAAAGAAGGCAGAAGTTTCATGGAAGTCGGACAACATTAAAACCTCAACAAGTTAACCGTTCACTGCATTAAGAAAGATGAGAAGGATATTATAGTCATTATTCAAGCTAGGTAGTAATATATTCAACAATGAGTCGAACCCCATACTAAGAGAGAGAGAGAGAGAGAGAGAGAGAGAGAGAGAGAGAGAGAGAGAGAGAGAGAGAGAGAGAGAGAGAGAATGTAAAATCAATACTGTTTTATAGTTAAATATCTTTTGAGATATTACTGCTAGAGAGTTGTAGGGCCCTTTGACTGGCCAGACAGTATTACATTGGATACCTTTCTCTGGTTATAGCTGTCTTTTACTTTACTTAAACATACACAGTCTCCTCTGTCCTCATACACTGCCATCACTGAGATTACAAAACTATAATTGTTTAGTAGCTACTTTCCTCTAGTTTAGGGTAGAAACGACTCCTTAGCTATAGTAAGCAGCTCTTCCTGGAGAAGGACACCCCAAAATCAAACCATTGTTCTCAAGTTTTGGGTTGTGCCATAGCCTCTATATCATGATCTTCCACGGCATTAGGGTAGAGTTCTCTTGCCTGAGGGTACACTCAAGCACATTATTCTATCTCATTTCTCTTCCTATTTGTTTTTTTTCTAATTTTCTATAGTTTTACATGAAAGATCTATTTTAGTGTTGTTAATATTCTCAATTATTTCATTCTAATTGTTCACTACCTCTCATGAAGTTCATCTATAACCATATTTCCCTTTCTTACTGGGCTATTCTTCCGCTGTTAATGTCCTTGGGCTTATAACATATTGCTTTTCAAACTATGGTTGTAGCTTAGGTAATAATAATAATAATAATAATAATAATAATAATAATAATAATAATAATAATAATAATAATAATAATAATAATAATAATAATAATAATAATAATGATAATGTTTACAGTAACTGATTATATACTTTTTACTGAGCATACTGTACACAAAGGAAAAATCTATATATTTACCAAGGAACTTTTCCTAATTTTGTGTAGCCAACAAAAAAAAAAAAAAATGGAAAAAAGGGGACTTCTCCTGTCTTCGCTCCTCCCAAACTGACGAGAGACTCAGCTGAGTTTGGTTGATACAGCCAGGGTGCCACAGCCCACCCTCCCCGTTATCCACCACAAATGAAGTTTTATAAGCTGAATCCCTTACTGCCGCTACCTCAACGGTCTTGAGGAAGCAGTAGGGCCTACCGGAACTGCATCACAATCGCTTGCCATTCATTCCTATGTTTAGCATACTCCCTTGCTTCTCTCACATCTATCCTCCTATCACACAGAGCTTTCTTCACTCCATCCATCCACTCAAACCTTGGCTTTTCTCTTTTACTTCTCCCATCAACTCTTCAGTAGACAGGTACTTCCCATTCTCTCTAAATGGCCAAACCACATCAACATATTCATATTCACTCTAGCTGCTATATAATTTCTTACACCTGTTTTCATCCTCACTAATTCGTTCATAATCCTATCTAATCGAGATACACTAGCCATAATCATCAGACCCATCATCTCAAACACATTAAATTTCTCTATCTCCACCACTTTCATTCCCTAAAACTGAGATCCATACATCACAGTTGGTACAATCACTTTTTTTCATATAGAACCCCTCCTAGATTGATTCCTAATTCTCTATTCTTTACCATTCCCTTCAATTCTCCCAACACTTTTCATCCTTCATTCACTCTCTGACATACACCTGCTTGCACTGCACCATTTGTTGCAACAACAGACCCCAAGTACTTAAACGGATCTACTTCCTCAAGTGACTCTTCATTCAACATGACAGTCAACTAACACCGCCCCCTCCCTTCTCATGCATCTCATAACCTTAATCTTACCCACATTACCTCTCAACTTCCTTCTCTCACATACTGTTCCAAACTTGTCACTAATTGACCAAGCTTTTTCTCCGGGTCTGCAACCCGTAGAGAATCATCCGCAAACAACAACTAATCTCCCTCCCACTAATGATCAGTCTCATTTATCAGTTTCAATCCTTGACCAAGCACTCGAGCATTCACCTCTCTCATCACTCCATCAACAAACAAACTGAACAACCATGGCAACATCACATATCCCTGTCTCCGACTCACTCTCACTGGAAACCACTTGCACACTTGATTTCTTATCCTAACAAACGTTTTACTCCCTAAATAGAAACTCTTACCTGCTTGCAACAACCTTCCTCCAATTCCATATAACCTCATCACATTCCACATCGCTTCTCTAATAACTCTACCATATGCTTTCTCCAGAACAGTAAATGCAACATAAACCTCCTTGCCTTTTGCTGAATATTTCTCACATATCTGCTTGACTGTTAAAATATGATTAATACATCTTCTACCTCTTCTAAAGCCACCCTGTACTTCCAAGATTGCATTCTCAGTTCTATCCTTAATCCTGTTGATTAGTACTTTACCATACACTTTTCCAACACCACTCAACAAACTAATACCCCTTGAATTACAACACTCATGCACATCTCCCTTACTTTTAAATAGTGGTACAATACATGCGCACCAAGTTCACTGGTACCAATAACATAAAACACATTAAACAATCTCCCCAACCATTCAAGTACAGTCACACCCCCTTCCTTTAACATCTGCCCTCACACCATCCATACCAGGTGCTTTTCCTACTCTTGTATTATCTAGTGGTCTCTTTACTTCCTTTCTTTTAATACCTTTTTCATTTTCATCTCCCATCACTGGCACATCAACACCTGCAACAGCTATTATTTCTGCTTCCATATTATCATCAATATTCAGTAGCTCTTCAAAATATTCCACCCACCTTTTCCTTGCCTCCTCTCCTTTGAACAACATTCAATTTCCATCTTTCCCCCTGTCTCTTCAATTCTAGAACCACCCTTCCTTACTCTCTTCACTTTTTTTCAAAACTTATTCTCCTCATATGAACGACCCTAACCCCTGACCCAAACCTCTAGTCTGCCACTCTCTTTGCATCAAGTACCTTACGTTTTACTTCTACATTTTTATCTCTAAATCTTTTATATGTCTAGACACTATTACTCTGCAGTCATTCTTTAAATCCCTCTTTTTCGCTTCTACTTTTATCTTCACTCCTTTATTCCACCATTCACTAACTTCCTCATGCTGCCTCCAACAATCCTCTTGCCACATACATCACTTGCAACCCCAACATAATTTTCTTTTACTAACTTTCATTTTTCTAAATTACCAGTTTCTCTCACTTTCACTCTGTCATATGCTATTTCCACAATTTCTTGATAATCACTTTTTACCTCTGGTTTTATTAACTCTTCAACCTTCATTACTTCCCTTTTACATCCCCCCAGTTTATTCCCTAACTTTTTTGCTACAATTAATTTTCCTTCAACCAAAAAAGATCAAGCATACCATTATCCATACCCCTAAACCCCTGTATATCTTTCAATCTTCCAAACATCCTTCTAGTTATCAACACGTAATCCATTAATGCCCATTCTACCACTTCCATTTGTCACTCTTACCCATATATACTTGTTATTATCTTTCTTTAAAAAAAAAAAAAACTTATCAACAGCTCTTGCTCAACAAACATATCTACAAGTCTCACTTCTCTCATTTTCACCTGGTACACCATACTTCCCAATGCCACATTCTACCTCTCCACTACTGTCTCTAGCATTTACATCACCCATCAAAACTAAATAATTCCTTCTACCCAGTCCTTCTAGACGCCTAGTTAATTAATTCCAGAATTGATTCTGATGTTCTTCACTTTTCTTACAAACTAGCCCATACACACTAACAAGGGCCAAACATTCCCTGCCCAACCTAACCCTTACCCAAATTACCCTAGATTATCGATGCCTCCCTCCATTCCACACCTTCTCTTGCTCTTCCCTTTTCAATCCCAGACACTCTAACAGTCACTTCATCAAACATCACTTAATAGTTCCCTTTTAACTTTGTCTCACACAAGGCCAATATATCCATCCTTCTATTCCTAAACATACTTCCAATCTCATATCTTTTACTCGCTGTCGTACTACATCCGAGCACATTCAGACACCCCAAAACTAGAGTGCAGGGAGCAGTCACTCTCCCCCAAGCTCCTCTCCCTTGATATATCTCAGGAAAATATTACAGAAGAGGGAGTTCCCAATCCACTCGTCTCGTCCCTTTTAGTTACCTCTTATGACACGTAGGGATACGTTGGTGCTATTCTAATTTTTGTTATGCCCCTGCGGCCACAGGGGTCATAACATAATAAGTGATTTCTGTATAATACTATATAAGAGTATAGGAAAGGATAATACAGATATAGAGTAGTTTGATATTGGTATGTGGAGGTTTATCAAGGTTTAAAATACTCATGAATAAGAAAATAAATAAGTCATCACTACTTCATGGATTTTCACCTATTATTGGGAAAGCCCAGAACCAACTATCCGCAATTGATGGGGAAATATTGCATATATATATATATATATATATATATATATATATATATATATATATATATATATATATATATATATATATATATATATATATATATTTATATAGATATATATATATATATATATATATATATATATATATATATATATATAAAATATACATATATATATATATATATATATATATATATATATATATATATATATATATATATATATATATATATATATAAGAAAAAATATAATGAATTTAGATTAAGAACTGATACAAGGATAGATAGATAAACAAACATACATGAATCTATGCTCATGACTAGAGTAGGTCTATGCTTTTTACCTAGGTCTCTTGATCTCCTCATTAGACGAATAATATAAACACAGAACCTTTTTGAGTACTCATAACACTTCCGTGTCGGATAAACAAACATACATCATGAATGTAAATTGTAAAGGAAACGATAACTTGGTCTCTCATTGCAATGCTACTCCTCATCCGGAAGTGTAAAAAGACTCAATTCTTACGCAAAGTAATCAGGCCAAGACTTTGAAATACCTCTTCTAAACTTTGCGAGGTAAGTGGGTTCATTTCTTACGATCCTCACAGAACCCACATAAGAGTAATGGAATACTGGCGTAATGTGTAATTTAGTTTTACTTTCTTGGTGTGCCTTTGGAAGACTTGTTTTGCTTCCTAAGATGATTGGAAATAAATGGAAACACTGAAACAAACACCAAGAAAGAATTATTCAGAAAATTTTAAAGTATGGCAACACAGAACATCTTAAAATCTAAATATTTGTAAATATCTACAAGGATTGAAAAGATCTTTCTTTCAGAAATAAACAAGTATATTGCAGATTGAGAGCGACCGCAAGAAGGGACATCAAAGGGAAAAATGTAGTTTCTTCTAAATCATGTTTCATATGTATCAAAATCCTTTAACAAAACTTTTAATGAGAAGTATTTCAAGATAATAGAAAAGCACGATGAGTTCAGTCTGAACTGCAGATTTTTGGACCAAATTGAGAAACTTTACTAGTGTGGTCTGCGAGTGTAATGAAATTCCTTGAATGAAAGTTGCTATTTCTTACATAAAATTTTTCATAGTACTAACTGGAGGTAATTATATAAGAGAGAGAGAGAGAGAGAGAGAGAGAGAGAGAGAGAGAGAGAGAGAGAGAGAGAGAGAGAGAGAGAGAGAGAGAGAGAGAGAGCTCATTTATAAAATTTATAAGTACATGTCCTCTGTTATCGGTGTGTTTTTCAAGTCCCAGCTAGAATTAGCTAGTTATAGATTTAAATTCATATGAAGATTATCGGAGAGAGAGAGAGAGAGAGAGAGAGAGAGAGAGAGAGAGAGAGAGAGAGAGAGAGAGAGAGAGAGAGAGAGAGAGAGCAGTTGTATAGGTCAAATTACATTCGCTCTTTTCTTAGAATCAATGGTAACAACTCCTCACTTCTTGCTAGTTAACTCCAGAATCATATTGCCATTTTTTATTTAATTTTGTGAAGGATTGGAAGATCTGTTAATCACTATACGTTCGTCAATTTAGAATTGCATATGAAGCGTGAATATGACGGCCTATAGGACACATAGATCTAAAATGAATAAGTACAAATTCATATACAAGCGGAACATACTTCACCTCAATCTACCTTTCAATATGGAGACAAAGAAACACCTCAAGTGGATTTTATGGGATGTCGAGTCTGAGGCTCACTCTGACTCTCAGGGTAGATCCCAATATCAACATCGAGAAACAATAGAGGAGGAAG
The DNA here is from genome assembly GCF_036898095.1 of Palaemon carinicauda. Classification (NCBI taxonomy): domain Eukaryota; kingdom Metazoa; phylum Arthropoda; class Malacostraca; order Decapoda; family Palaemonidae; genus Palaemon; species Palaemon carinicauda. Next base: position 42,949,173 of record NC_090730.1, read on the forward strand.
AGGAATGGGGAAGGGAAAATCAGGCTGAATGTAAGATGTATGTTCCATTTGGATTTTAAAATCCCTTTTATAGAGTGGATTGAAAGTGGATCATTTCACGTTTTTTTTTTTTTTTCTCTCTTATTGAGATTTCGAGGTCTTTACATCGGTCCCAAGAGAAAAAAAACTAAACAATAGAACAAGTACGTACAAGTATTGTCGTATTATATTAAAAATTTTAATATATTTTTTGGATTAAATTTTTACAATTTTCTATGAGGGAAGCGTTTCAGTGAGGCAGTATGTCATGATAGGAATATTTCATTGTGTTATTCACACCTCAGAGTTTTTTTTTTTTATATCTATACATTTCCATGCGGGATAGGAATTAAAATGAAGCTTGAAGGTTAACGTCTGTCTACCTATCTACCTTATCTGATTTTATAGCTAAAAATTACTTTTCATCCAATTTCCTGTCAAAATTCATGAAAACTAGCATTCCCTCCTTTCCTAAATCGTTTACAGTTCTACAAAGAAAACGTATCTTTGAAGTGGAATATTTCAATTTATCTTTAATGAGAAGTAAATGGAATGATTCTTTTACATTATCTTGCCTTCCAGTTTCTGGAATATGGCATTTAGGCTGCGCTGGATTACGGAAGATACTGCCAGATCCTTAAAGGACTTAGCTTTTTGAGATTTATGAGTCTCCTTTCCAGTCTTCATTAACATCCTTCCAGCTTTACTTCATGAGCTAAATGAAGAGAGAGAGAGAGAGAGAGAGAGAGAGAGAGAGAGAGAGAGAGAGAGAGAGAGAGAGAGAGAGAGAGAGAGAGAGAGAGAGAGACTATCATTTCATTAACAAACAAATACGGGATGGAGGTCGTGTCTTTCATGATTGCTAGGACAGAGGGAGGAATGAATGTTAGCACTTTGGTTGACCTCGTTTCTGAACCTCATCACGAATAAATGTAATGATGGACGATGATTAAACGAAACATTGGAAAGTGGGTTCTAAGAGACACTTTAATGGGAGCACAATTTGGGTTTTACTGCTTCTTTTGCAAACAAGTTTCAGAAGAAAAAAGTTATAGCTATGAAAATTAAGTTTTAGAAAGTAGATGTTTCTCTAATGATATTTGCCTCATAGAGTGTAGTTCGAGTCTGTGTTTTATATAGTTAGAGATTATGTTGCAAGAGCTTAAATTATTAGATCTAGAGAGTTAGTGATTGCGTTTGATATGGTTTACATGATAAGTTCTATACGAGTAGGGGACACGTTCTGAATTATTAGAGATCACACCACATCGGTACGACCTAGAATCAAAAGTATTACGTAATGCATCTTATACAATTAGAGCTTTCGTTCTTTAAAGTTAAGGATCCCGTTAAACTATGTCCTAGGTCATCGTGTGCATATTTTAGAGTTTTGTACCTTAGTGTTGGGAATTGCTTCTCATAGAATCAGGAGTTGCGTTCTATTTGTTGAAATTATGTTCAACAGAATTGTAGGTCATAATTCATATAGTTGAGGGTTTTTTTTTTTCTAAGTAATGGATTGAGTCCATAAGGTTAAAAGAAACGTTAAGCGTTCTTGCTTCTTTGGGAAAACAATCCGTTGCATTAAATATATTTTAACCAAGACTATGCTACTGAATTATATGAAATCCTGTGGCATTTCTGCAATTAACATTTAGATCGACGACTCGAATATGCCAGATCTTCGTAAAGACCTGAACATAGAATACTTTCAAAACACTAACGACAATATTATAAGCTTTATAAAATTGCACGTTCTAGAACTTCCAATAGCAAGACTGAAAGACTTACAATAACAGAGTTGTATCACGTCACCTCGTTACTCATCTGTTAACTAATAATTTTCTAGTACGGATGATATTTCGCCTTATGGAAAAGAATTTTCCTCTGATTCTGGAAGATTTTTTTCACTCCTTTACTCTTCAATCTGTTGTAACTTTCCTTTGTCCTCTATGAGGTTTTCGTCATAAACATCTTTTTCTTTCACAAATTTCTTTTCCATATATGTAGAGCGGTTAACTTTTCCTTACTTGTAAAATAAATATCCTATTCTAACTCATTTTTTTTGTTTTTCGATAATATCTACAGTATATGCTGGAAATGTTGATATATTGAATTTCTACATAATAGATTTTTACATTAATTACATATGTAACATTTACGTTATTTTGCTCTAACATCTATGTATAGTTATCCTATTATTTTTTTATCTATCTTACAAATACTTTCATATTTTCGTAAACATTGATTTTATTTTATCACTTCATTTTCAGCTGTTTCACATATTTAATACTATGAATGTAATAGAAACAAGAATTTGGAGAACCCGACGAGAAATGATGAACGGCAGTTATTTTTGAAACTTTTATCCATTTTATGTTAGAAATCATCCGTACTTTCTCATTTAGTTCTAATCCTAATGCCTCTTACCTCTGCTTAACAATTGTAAACATTGCTAATATTTTCCCAGTGGGATTCCTTGTTTATCCTCATTACTTTAGTTGTCAAGGGTAGAGGAAAACTGCAATAGATTTTCTTTTCCCAGTAACTTTCAAATCTTGATAATAATTAACAGCTTCTTGTACAGAGAAGTGTTCTTCGGTTCCTTGAATGCAATCCACCCATCTCGTACTTATTTATGAATTTTCATTCCGTGTACTCCATGTTAATCTAAGCGTCTTCTCACGCGTAGAGTACGAAAGTGGCAGTACGAGAGAAGTGTTTTTTTTTTTTTTTTTTTTTTTTTTTTTTTTTTTTTTTTTTTTTTTTTTTTCTTGGCGCAGATAGTAGGGAGACATTATAGATACCGCTCGGAGCAAGAGGCAGATGATCGAAATTTCCGAAATTTTCCTTGGATCCGGGATGGTGGTGAACACAGTATGAAAAGAGTATGGACATCACAGATAGAATACGAATGACATTGGAGGGTACGGACATCCAGGTGCGGAGGCAACGCAAACGATATAAAAGGAGTACATAAGTAGGGCATAGAGTGTACGGAGGAAGCGAAAAGATTACACATGCAGTGCAGATCCTGCTGATACAGCTCGGGTATTTTATTACAGCGTGGACACAGTACAAATGAACAATAATCCATATATATATATATATATATATATATATATATATATATATATATATATATATATATATATATATATATATATATATATATATATCGGCTGATTGTTTAGGCCTATTCTGGGTTCCAATCACGCAACTACTCCAAAATATTCCTCACAAGTCAAGAAAGGAGATGATATGAACTGACAGAATTAGTCCTTCAATTAATACAGGTTGCTCAGACCACCTTGTAGTTGTAAAAGGAAGAAGAATAATGTAGATATAAAAGAACCATATGAACGAAAATACAGTAGGTACGACAATGGTTATTCGGAGGACCAATGTATGGCCTGTATGAGGAGCTTGTGTAGGAATTGAACGCAGAAGATCGAACAAGCTTTAAAAATTGCCTTTAACTTGACCCCAACATCTTCGTGGAATTTGAACGCCGTGTAGGGGCACGTATAGGGAAACAAGACACCCACTTTAAGAAGGCCATCCCAACAGGACTCAAGCTTGCAGTCACCCTGATATACCTGGCTACTGGTGACAGTTACAAGTTCCTTTCCTAATCCTTCTGAATCACTGCCAACACCATCAGCCTCCTTGTTTCTCAAGAGTGACAAGCAATCATTGACGAGTACTCTTCTGAAGTTGTGGTTTGTCCTACCTCACCTTAAGGCTGGATAGAAGTTACCTTTAGTTTCGAGAATTGTAATTCCCTGCACATTGTTAGAGTAATTGATGGGAAGCACATCGCCCTTAAGCCAAAAAAAATAGTGCATTGTTCTACTACAATTATAATGGATTCTTCTCCCTTGTTCTACAGACTGCCATTGATGCTGACTTTAATGTGATTGGGTCCGCAATGATACTTGTTCAGATGCAGACAGTTTCAATGACACCAAATACCTGGAGAATGATGAGCTTCGGCCACCTAATCTTGAACTTCTACCTAGATATAATATACCAATGTCAAACTTTCTGATGAATGGGGCAAATTTGCTCTAAAGACATGGCTCATGAAATCGCTACCATTATGGAATATGACCGAGTTACATAGTGTATTCAACTACAGATTGTCAAGAGCTACCAATCGCTTCTGATGCATGTTGGCCACCATGCCTCAGCAACCAGATACAATGCCACCATAGCATTTCCGTGCCGCATGCTCTACACACTGCTACATAACAGAAGATCAAATGCTGATCTTCATGTAGGCATGGAAAACCCTGACAAACACGAACTTGTCCCGGGCAGCTGCAGATAAGGGCGTGAACTTCTAGACATGGCAGAGTGTCCAGAGGACATACAAGTGCTTCACGGTACTTGGTGGAATACTTAAACTTTAAAGCTGAAAGCTTCCCATGGCAGCCGGATGATATAAAGCTGTTTGAATTACGTAAATTTATAATGTATTTTGTAGTTATTATTAATGTAAAATTATGCACACTCATGCACATACTTAATAAAATATAGAGAAGAATAATTTGCCTATTTAATTTTTTGGGTTTCCTATTTTATTGACAATATTTACATTGTTCTTATCATTATATCTTTAATTTAGCTTTAGTTTGAAAAGAGAAAGATAAAGATTAAGATCCAATCAGTCAATCAGCTCAATCTCTGTTAATGAAGGCTATAGGTGCTAAGAAAAAATATTTTAAATTTCAATGCTTCATTAACACTAGCAATTAATGTGAAATATTTTTCTGGGAAACAGTAACTGATTTATCAAAAAAAAAAAAAATAAATAAATTAATAAATAAAACAGAACACTCGAGGTTTTAGACCTTGAAACTAACTAACAATAGCTTGTCTTCAGTACATTAAAACTCTGTTCTTTGCAATGGTAAATGGACTAATTTTGTAAATTAATTACTTACTCTTTTTGAGTGTTTATAATTAAAGGGGATATTAGTTTGTTGAGCGGGGTTAAAAAAAGTGTATAGCAGAGTGATAATTAATGGGATTAAGGATAAAACTGAGGATGTAATCTTAGAAGTGCAAGAGGCTTTAGAAGATGTAGGGGATGTAAAGATCAGATTTTCACAGCTAGGCAGATATGCGAGAAATATGTAGCGAAAGGCAAGGAGGTGTATGCGGAATTTATGGATCTGGAGAAAGCTTATGATAGAGTTGAAATGGTAGCGATGTGGAATCTGAAGAGGTTATTTGCAACTGGGGGAAGGTTCTTGCAAGCAGTGAAGAGTTTATACCGTGGCAGTAATGCATATGTTAGGATAGGAAATGAAGTGAGTGTGTGGTTTCCAGTGAGATTGGGAATGAGACACGGATGTGTGATGTTGCCATAATTGTTTAATTTGTTTGTTGATGGAGTTGTGAGAGAGGTGAATGCTAGAGTGCTAGGTCGAGGATTGAAACTGACAGATGAGGGTGATCATGAGTTGGATGTGAATCAGTTGTTATTTGTGGATGGTACAGTATTGATTGCAGACTCGGAGGTGACACTTGGTCAATTAGTGATAGAGTTTGGGAGGGTGTGTAAGAGACGGAATTTGAGAGTTAATGTGGGTAAAAGTAAAGTTATGAGATGCATGAGAAGGGAAGTTGGTGCTAGCTTGAATATCATGTTGAATGAAGAATTACTTGAGGAAGTAAATCAGTTCAAGTACTTAGTGTCTGCTGTAGATGCAAAGAGTGAGGTGGAAGCAGATGTATGTCAGAGAGAGAATAAAGGAAGTACAGTTTTAGGGGTAGTGAAGGGAGTAGTAAAGAATAGAAGGTTAGGATTGAATGTAAAGATAATTCTCTATGAGAAAGTGATTAAACCAACTGTGATGAATGGATCGATGGGGGGAATGAAAGTGACGGTAAGACAGAAACTTAACGTGTTCCAGATGAAGTGTCTGAGGAGTATATGTTAGTGTATCTCGATTAGATAGGGTCAGGAACAAATTAGTGAGAGTGTGAACGGGTAAATGGAATGAATTAGCAGCTAAAGTAGATATGAATGTGTTGCGGTGGTTTGGCCATGTCGAGAGTATGGATAAGGGCCTTCTGCTGAAGAATATGATGAATGCAAGACTTGATGGGAGAAATACAAGAGGAAGGTACACGTTTCGGTGGATGAATGGAATGAAGAATGCTTTGAGTAATAGGAGGATAGAAGTGAGCGAGGCATAGAGCGTGCTAGAAATAGGAATGCACGGCGAAGGAATGTGACGTATTTCCTATAGGCTCTGCTGCTTCCTCCGGTTACCTTGGTGACCGCTGAGGTAGCAGCAGTAGGGGATTTGGCATATGAAGATTCCTTTGTGTTGGAAAACGGGGGAGGGTGGGTTAAAGCACCCTAGCAGTATCAACCTAACTTGGCTGAATCTCTTTTCAGGCTGGAAGAAGCTAAGAGAAGAAAAGTTTCCTTTTTTATGAAGCAGAACAATGAATTATGCCTTCTGTAACCTTGATTTAAAGTAGCATTGAGTAGACCAGTACACGAGAGCCCAAGCTTTTTCTGCTCGCAATTGAGTGATAAACTTTTAACAGTTTTTAAGTTTTCTCATATCTAAATCGTAAAAAGAAGGATTGAAGGAGGACTTAGGTGACAATGAAAAATATTGCGAACATCCATAGACTTCTGTATTTGATGCTATATTTTCATTAAAAATATTCTTATTTTTATTTTTTTATATAAAGATCGATAGTATTTCCAATGTTTTTATTATTATATCTTGGTTTGTTATATTATGCTTTTTGTGTTTTTGTAATTAGAGAAATTTCTTGCTTACTTTTATTTTTCATTTTTATTTCTAGTTTCATTTATTACTTCAATTTCTTTTATTTTATCTGTTTAATTTGTTTACTTACATTTCCATATTTCCTGTTTCCTAGTTTTATTTACACGTTTCCATGATAAAGTATGGATGGTTTCGGATGTAGTTCGAAGAGAGTAAGTATACATCACAAGTTTTTATCATCCACACTGATTAGTCAGTCAGCTGCAGCATGCAATCACTTTTAAAATTGGAGGAATAATGGCGGATATGGTGGACATGCACACGGCCTGCCTTGGACATAGTACACATATAATATGGATTCCTTGCGGGTAGTGACGGATGCTCCATCTGCAGCTATCCTCAGAGTCCGTGCATAGGAGAGGTAGGATGGTATTCAGCAACTTTCCCAATTGAAATATTTTTTTGGCTGTTGATTTCAAAATTGAAATTGAACACAGGTGTCACATATATATATATATATATATATATATATATATATATATATATATATATATATATATATATATATATATATATATATATATATATATGTATATATATATATATATATATATATATATGTATATATATATATATATATATATATATATATATATATATATATATATATATATATATATATATATATATATATATATATATATATATATATATATATATATATATATATACATATATATATATATATATATACATATATATATATATATATATATATATATATATATATATATATATATATATATATATATATATATATATATATATATATATATATATATATATATATATATATATATATATATATATATATATAGCGGATTTTGAGCGAAGCGAAAAATCTATTTTTGGGTGAGATGGCCATGTCGTCCTGATGGAAGTTCCTATAGGGTAGCTTCCTAGGGTATATTACAACTACGGCGATATTCCCAGAGAATTTACCTTAAGGTACCAGAATTCTAACTCCTGGAGCGAGTATCCCTCGTGAAAGGGATATCGCGACATATCAGAGGACGTATTCTAGACACGTCACATGGCAATCTACGACCTGAACAGAGATTTCGTCTCGTAGGAGGTGATTGACGAGATACGAATTCGGGAAAGAAAAAGGGGGAGCCGCTCCCAAGGCTTCCCTATCCCCCTATTCGTATGCGTGCCTGGCGCCAATCCTGGCGCCATCTGTATTCCTTGTAGCGTACACGAGGTGCTACAGATACTGTATGTAGGGAGGGGTCCTACAGCCCTTTCTTAGAAAGGCAAGGGCGGGTCCATCAGGACTACATGGCCATCGCACCCAAAAATAGATTTTTCGCTTCGCTCAAAATCCGTTTTTTGGGCTCAAGCCATGTCGTCCTGATGGAACTGTACCAGAGCATTACTGTATCTGTGGATTCTCAGAACGTGCCGTACTCCCCGGAGGTAATTTTTTTTTTTTTTTTTTTTTTTCCGGTCGACTAGACCTAGAGACCTAAGATGTTACCGTTATACATCTTTTCAACTAACTATAAACTATGTTAGAGCTTCCTGCCCCCTACAGGGAAGAGTCCTACTAGACTCTGGAAAGTCTCGAAGAGTACATATATCTATGTATGAATACCAGGCAAGCTAATATAGTGGTCTCGCCCTATATTAAGTAAAGCATACTTTGTATAGAACCACTGCGCCAATATATATTGACCAATAATCAGCACAATACTTGTATTGGACAAAGGTTTATATACGCATAGGAAGAAACTAATAAAACCGCCCTCGTCCCTTTATGGGACGGAGTCCTCCCATTAGGGGACTACATAAACCAATGCAACATAGCTTGCATAACAGAACAATTCTATCAGAATTATCCCAGATAAGATACAAAGAATTAAAATGCTCAATTATACCAATAAATTGACACAGGTGAAAGAGACGCAAGGTTCTCAAGAACAAGTTTATTGACAGATAATAAACAGACAGGTTAACAACAAATACATATCTATTTATATATATATATATATATATATATATATATATATATATATATATATATATATATATATATATATATATATATATATATATATATATATATATATACATATATATATATATATATATATATATATATATATATATATATATATATATATATATATATATATATATATATATATATATATATATATATATATATATATATATATATATATATATATATATATATATATATATATATATATATATATATATATATGTATATATATATATATAAAAGAGGATAACCCAAAACTTTAAGCATAAGTATGATAGTAAACAGAGCTTGTTTATCTGAAAGAAAAACTATTAAACACCACTTTAATAAGATACCAAGGTATCAAGTCATAAAAGTCTGTATTACAAATCAATCACATTAGCGTTAGAAACGCTCGGCACACATGTCTGAACTTATGCTAGGTTCACTTTTGAAAGAAGGAACAGTCTATATGGGCACTTGGTGCCCTCATTTAGTTTGTAGTACAGTATGTACCTACACACTCACCCTGGACTTAATCGTCCCAATTAAGACCACTGTTCCTCGCAGAGTTAAACAGTAGGGTTAACTACACGACCCACTGCTACCACAGATCTCTTAAGTTCCTCTACTTGCTTCGCATAGTGGTGAAAGAACACCCTGGAAGACTTCCAGCCCGTGTATGAACGGAGATGTTCAAAATCCATACAATTAAAGAAATTTAGGGATGAGGCAACTTTCCTCGGATCGTGACCCGCGGGTGTACTGTCAGGATCCGCTCTGCCAATAAAATATGTGATTTTCGCTCTGAGTTGATTCAGAGATAAATTTGAGCCTGATGTTTCTCCCCTGAATAGTTGACCACCCTTGAAGTCTGAAGTTCTACGAAGACAGACCTTTAGGCATTCTACTGGACATAGAGATGCATCTTCTTTCAGAGGGCAGATTCTCCAGGGACCCCACCTGTTGGTGCGTAACTCATTCTTGGCGAGAAACGTAGGATCCGGAAACAGGTTCAGTTCTTCCCCATCCAGGAACTGAACACGACCTGCCTCTCTCGAGAGGGCTACGATCTCACTAACCCTGGCCCCGGACGCGAGTGCAAATAGGAAAATAACTTTTTGCGTCAAATCCTTTAATGCACATTCTTCATTGCTCAACAGGGAGGCGAAATGAAGAACTTTGTCTAAAGACCATGAGATGGGCTTTGGAGGTGCTGAAGGTCTGAGCCTAGCGCAGGCTTTCGGAACGTTATTAAAGATCTCGTTACCTAGGTCGATCTGGAAGGCAAATAAAATGAGTCTCATCAAAGCAGATTTACACACTGAAATCGTGTTAGCTGCCAACCCTTGGCCATGGAGGTGGATGAAGAAAGATAAGCAGAAGTCTGTTGAGATCTCCTGCGGATTCTTTGCCTTTACAAAGGCCACCCATTTTCTCCAAGATGACTCATATTGCCTTCTAGTCGATTTGCACTTATATTCCTCTAGGAAGTCTATGCTGGGTTTCGAAATCCCAAAACGCTTTCTCACCGCAAGGGCGAGAAAATCATGAGGTGCAGGGTCCGGGTTTTCTGTAATGAAGCGCAGACAGTCGACTTCTGGACTCGCTGGGTCAGAACTGGATGTGTTAGCTGCACGAACTTCATCTGTAGTTCCAACGCCAAGGGGAACCACATACTGTTCGGCCACTTGTGGGCTACTATTGTCGCTACCCCCCTTGAAGGAACTCAGTTTGTTGAGGACCCTCAACAGAAGGTTGTGAGGAGGGAACAGATAAATCCTGGACCATCTGTTCCAGTCGAGGGACATCGCGTCCACTGCTTCCGCTATAGGGTCCTCGTACGGGGACACGTACAGGGGCAACTTCTTGTTGTCTTTCGTCGCAAAGAGGTCTATTTGCAGTTCTGGGACTTGATTCAGAATGAAGGAAAATGATCCTGCGTCTAAGGACCATTCCGACTCTATCGGTGTGAACCTGGATAGAGCGTCCGCTGTCACATTGCGGACTCCTTGAAGGTGAACTGCCGACAGGTACCACTTCTTCTTTTCCGCCAATCGGAAAATGGCTAACATCACTTGGTTGAGAGGTGGTGACCTCGACCCTTGTCGATTCAAGCATCTCACAACCACCCGGCTGTCAGTCACCAATCTTATGTGGATCGAGTGACGCGGGGAGACTTTCTTTAAGGTAAGGAGCACTGCCATAGCTTCTAGAAAGTTTATATGAAAGGTCCTGAATAGCTTGGACCAAGTCCCCTGGACTTTTTTCCAATGAGAGTGACCTCCCCATCCCTCCTTTGAGGCGTCTGAGTGAATCGTCATCGACGGGGGAGGTGGCTATAGAAGAACCGACTTCTTTAGATGTCTGGCTTGGGACCAAGGTCTGAGAAGAGTACGTAGCCGAGGCGGCACTGGTCTTCTCAGGTCTCTTCACGCGTTTGATGCATACCTTCTCCAAACTCCGGTTGCATCCTTAAGCTGTGCTCTTAGCACTGGGTCTGTCACTGAAGCAAACTGGAGAGAGCCTAGTACCCTCTCCTGTTCGCGTCTTGATATCCTTTCAGAATCTAGAAGTCTCTTGACAGAGCCCGCTATCTCCTTCCTTTTCTTCGTCGGGATGGAGAAACTGTGTGACAAAAGGTCCCAGTGGATTCCCAGCCACTGGAACTTTTGGGATGGAGAAAGTCGAGACTTTTTTCTGTTGATCTTGAAGCCTAGGTACTCTAGGAACTGGATCACCTGACTGGAAGCTTGCATGCATTCGGTCTCGGATGCTGCCCACACCAGCCAGTCGTCCAGGTAGGCTACTACCTGAATTCCCTTTAGGCGTAATTGTTTGAGAGCTGCGCTCGCAAGCTTCGTGAAAATCCTTGGGGCTATGTTTAGCCCGAATGGCATGGCTCTGAAGGCGTACAGTCTCCATTGTAGCCTGAACCCTAGGTAGGGGGAGAGTCGACGGCTGATTGGAATGTGCCAATAGGCGTCTGAAAAGTCTATAGAGACTGAGTATGCCCTCTTGGGCAGTAAGGTCCTTATGTGTTGCAGTGTTAGCATCTTGAATTTGCAATTCACTATGAACTTGTTGAGTGGCGACAAGTCCAGAATGACTCTGAGCTTTTCCGAGTCTTTCTTGGGAACACAAAACAGCCTCCCTTGGAATTTGATGGACTTCACCTTTCGGATCACCTTTTTCTCCAACAGATCTTGAACGTACTCCTCCAAAACGGGGGTGGAGTGTTGAAAAATCCGAAGGCACGGGGGTGGAGTGCTGTACCAGCTCCAGCCCAGACCATTCTTGAGTAGGCTTTGGGCCCAGGGATCGAAGGTCCAGCGATCCCAAAATTTCATCAGTCTCCCTCCTACCGGTATCGTTTCACTTGGACTGCCGTCCTGAGGTCTTGCCTCCCTGACCACGACCACCTCTGAATCCCCTTCCCCTTGAGGGGCGCCTAGACGAGCCTCTGGCTGCTCCTCTAGGTTTTGCACGAAAGGAAGAAGACTGTCCTTCGAACGTTGGGGTAAATGTGGTTGACTGACCTGGCACAGCCTGGGGTACCCACTGAAAAGTAGTCGGGGTTTGTGCCACCATCTGGGGCACTGGAGGCAATGGCAATTGCAGTTGCTGTTGCTGTCTATAAGACTTGGCTGGCCGAGACGGTAGCCTAGTCCTCATATTCTTCCTCTTTGGTTGAGGACCCTCATCCGGGGAAGATTTTCTTTTGATAGCCAGGCCCCACTTCTGGAGAAGGTTTCTATTCTCCACGGCGGCCTTATCAACAACCTCTTTGACCACATCGGTAGGGAAAAGGTCTTTTCCCCAAATGTTGGAGGAGATTAACTTTCTTGGCTCGTGTCTCACCGAAGCCCTGGTGAACACGAACTCCCTGCAAGCTCTCCTTGCTTTGACGAAGCCATAAAGGTCCTTCGTCACTGTGGCTAGGTGAGACTTAGCCACTACCATGAACATTTCATGGACCTTAGGGTCACTTGCCATCGTCTCAAGAGTAGTCTGATGAGACATTGAGGCAGCCAGTCTTTCTTTTGTCTCGAACTCTCTTCGTAAAAGAGATTCGGACAGCTTGGGGAGGTCCTCACCGAATTGCCGTCCGGCAATATCAGCCTCCAACTTTCCCACTGAGAATGTCAGATGGACATCCTTCCAGTCTTTGTGGTCCATAGGCAGAGCCAGCGACAAGGGTTTACACTCCTCCAGGGAGGGGCAAGGCTTGCCGACCTCGACTGCCTTTAGGACAGCCGCAAACCCTTTCTGTAAAAAGGGGAAGGCTCTATCAGGAAAGGACACAAAAGAAGGGAGCTTCTTGCTCAATGCAGCTACCTTCGAATTAGAGAAGCCCCTCTCTTTCATCGAGGATGAAAGTAGGGCTTGATCCTTAGCGTGGTCCATAATAATGACCTCCTTCGGCTCTGTCTCCTCCCTTGAAGCTGGTTCTTTTCTCAGCCGGACATAGCAGTCCGGATATGATGCCTTGCTGGGCCAGAATTCTACCTCCTCTAGGGGAACTGAACCCAGCTTATCCGAGATGACGATCTTTCAAGTCGTCATCGGCATGTGCTCAGCATACCTCCATGGGTTAGCATCTGAGCATATGGGAAGGTCTTTCACATTGAGCCTTTTCTGGGGCCCATGTGATTCTGCCAGGGACTGCATACGCAGTTCCATTGAAGCCGCCTTCTCCTGATTCTCCTTCTGCATTTGTTGGATCATTCCAACAATCGAAGAGAGGGCCTGTCCCAGTTCTACTGGGAGACCAGCCGATGTTGAGGGGATAGGCTCCGGCATCTGAACCGGAGTAGCCGACACCTCGTCGACCTCATCCTCTACGACATCCGGGGTTTGAACTTGATCCTGACCTTCTGCCAGGAGGTCTTCTTCCAAACGTTCGTCCAGGTCAGACATCCTGTCATCCAACTGGATGTCTTGCATCGCGACTGCGACTTCCACGTCCACCTGGACTTGATCTTGAGGGATCTCCTCTTGAGGCTGGGGAATCACTGCATCAGCTGATGCCTGGGGAAAAAGATACGCCCTCATCTTCTCACTTGGAAGATAAGGACCAGAGGTGTTCTTCTTGAAGCCCCTTACCCAAGTACGAAGCTTTTCCCTTGCTATATCCCTTGATTCCGCCGTTCTAGGGGAATCAAAAGCCTCAGTAATCAGGTTAGTGCATAGAGTACATACCTGAGGGTCCCAATACTGGAGATCATCCTTGGAGACAGCGCATGCTGCGTGTCTCCTACAACACTCATGTCCGCAGAGGTTCTTGCTGCGGACATTGCAGAAAACATTTCCGCACTTCGGAGGGTCATCCTGTAAAGAGAAGAAATTTCCATGAGTATCAAATGAACTATGTATCACTGGATATGCATAGTATAGCATAACAATTCATAAAGGAAAGACACACACTTGTGTTTCCCTCACAACCCATTGTTGCAGCCTTCCAGATAATAAAATCAAAATGGTTTATCTCTTCTAGAGTAACCAATGCAAGGTTTCCAGAGGAAACAGGTGGAGCTCACACCTAGGCAATGATTTTAAAATCCTGGATAATAGACAGGGAAGAACTCTGCTTCCTATCTGAGGGCAACAGCAAAGGGCTGTGCAAGAAAACACAATAGTGTTAGAAGATACAGTGCTGTACCTAAACCTTTACTATAGTTTTCTTCTTACTGTATATGCTATACAGAAGAATACTAGTACAGTATAGGAGGATGTGTGCCGTCCTGCCTTTGCCGGCCGGCAAACACCACAACTAGCTTTAAAGTATACTACTTAACAGCTATAGGGCGGCAGCACTCTGGTTCAAATGCCTGTGCCGGTCGGCAGCAGCTGCCGGCCGGTAACAGCCAGTGTTGGCCGTCAATGGCTGACGGCCAGCAACTACACAAGGTAGTACCCAGCTGCCGGCCACACTCTTGGTGACCGGCAGACAAGGACTGACATAAGCCGGCCGGCAAAGGTACAAGACCGATGCCAGCCGGCAGCAAAAGAAAAAGAAGACTACACCTGCCCGGCTGCCGGCCTCATAGGCCGGCAGCTGGGACAGGTACAGCACTAGAAGAAAATAGAATGGATGCCGGGATAAGAGTGTACACAACCCTCAAGCCCGGCAACCGAAAGAGTGCATATAAGCAAGGGGAGAAACTAATTCAGGCTTCCTTGACCAATGCCGTCCGGCTCTGCCGGCAGGCATGGATGAGGGACCAAGAGAGGTCCGGGCAGCACTCGAAAACATAAGACCCTTGCCGGCCAGCAGCTCTGCCGGCCGGCAATGGGCTGAGTCAATTCCACATCCCAACCTATACTAGGTCCAGAAGTAGAACGACGTACAGTACAGTAAGACCCCTGCCGGCCAGCTCTGCCGGCCGGCAAGGTACAGTACAGTAATGGCTTGGCCATTACGGAGATAGAGGGGGAAGGGACAAGAGGGTCCTGCCAACCTTGCTTTAGTGACAGATCACCCGCAGCCAAGAAACTTATCTTAGCCTAAGGGAGATCTAAGGGGAAAGGCCAGCAATACTTGCCAGCTTCCAGAGCACCAAAGCAAGGAAGGCGTTGCTACTCCCAAGGGAAGAACTTATCCTCCCAAGAGAACAGCAACAGGACTTAGTCTGGTCGATCACAAAAGAAGGAATCATAACTTACAGAAACCTTCGGTAGTGACCTAAGGGAGCTAAGCTCCCTTTGTATGTGTTAGGCCAGCGAGGGGGACTCTGCCCCAAGCCAGACAACACGGACTCAGACTAAAAACTCTGTTGTTCTGTCCCTCTTGAACCAGAACTACAGGAACAGGAAGGTACAGTAACACCCTAGTATAGTTTTATCGAAAATAAATTCGGAAAAAACCACTTAGGGATAAGCCCAAGGCTTAAACAGAGGGAAAGGGATTGCATACCTTCTCCGAAGAAAAGAAAGCAACCGGGGAGTATGATAAAGTATACTAAGGCTCCATAAGCAATAAGCCTAGGCACCAAGAGAATCGATTACCTAATTCACCGAAACTCACACGTATACAATCTTGGAAATATTCCACACAGTCTAAAATGTATAAGATATAGCCTAAAGCTTCAATAAAATTTTAATTACACTCGGAAAAACCAAAATCATGCATGAAGTACTAGGACCAAAAGACTAGGCTACATGGCCTAGCGTAGGCCAGAATGGCGAATACTTCGCCAAATAATACTAAGCACGAAAGGAAATCCTATGTAAAGTTAAATAGCTAAAATTTATTAAAGCAAAACAACCAGGAATGTCGCTCTGACTAACTAATTTATACCTAGCGAGCGATAGTGTCCAGGACACCTCTGGTAGGCTACGGCTCTTGTATCAAAGATTAATCCTATTAATCACTCAAAATTTTACCAAGAGCCTACATTTATACATAACAAACACTATACTCAACTTATCAGAGGCCAACGAAGACATAGAAGCCATGAAAAGCCGAATAAATCCAAGATTTGCGAGAAAAACAGGAAAAAACACCGAGTTCTTAAGCTACGCAAAAAGGAATACAGATGGCGCCAGGATTGGCGCCAGGCACGCATACGAATCGGGGGATAGGGAAGCCTTGGGAGCGGCTCCCACTTTTTCTTTCCCGAATTCGTATCTCGTCAATCACCTCCTACGAAACGAAATCTCTGTCCAGGTCGTAGATTGCCATGTGACGTGTCTAGAATACGTCCTCTGATATGTCGCGATATCCCTTTCACGAGGGATACTCGCTCCAGGAATTAGAATTCTGGTACCTTAAGGTAAATTCTCTGGGAATATCGCCGTAGTTGTAATATACCCTAGGAAGCTACCCTATAGGAACTTCCATCAGGACGAAATGGCTTGAGCCCAAAAATATATATATATATTCACACATATATATATATATATATATATATATATATATATATATATATATATATATATATATATATATATATATATATATATATATATATATATATATATATATATATATATATATATATATATATATATACACTCACATGACTTGTTGACAATATATTCATACCGGGAGAACTTTGTTCTTCAGAAAAGTAGGTTTCCATTAGATCGCGCGAGTGCTAACAAATAAGTTCTGGATCTAGTACTCTGATCATTGGAATCTTCAGCTAAAGGAAACAGGATATATATTCAGAAAAAAAAATTTCATCATAAATTGGTCATACTTCCAAGCAGTATGTTTTAATTTTTTACGGAATTCTTTCTACAATAAATTCGAAATTTAAACTGTTGATTGTATGAACATAACTTTGTAAGAATTGTTTGAAAAATAACAAAATAAAAAGGAGAAAATTTATTTGCTTAGCAAGGTTTCACCAACTTTTGCAGACGATTATAAATCTACTAATATATCTATTTACCAATAAACGCACCCTTATAGAGATCTTCAGCAAGGGAGGATTAGAAACAGGCAGGTAACCATATATGTGATCAGGGTCTCTATAAAAATTAACAGAATACAGGGCTCTTAGGAAGACAAAAATGGGGGGCTATAGTCAGTGAAACTTACTAAGGCCTCTGTGGTGATGTCAGGTAGCAAGTAGTTGTCAGCTCTAAGGGTTAGGTCCTCTATGAAATATTTTTATATCAGTCTTTATAATAAAAGATGAAGTTAAAACTGCTGTTTTGTTAGGCAAGAACTTTCCATCATTTTATGAAATTCAATGTTTTTCGACTGACATTATTTACTTGTTACCACATCCTCTTTTAAGATTACGTCCTCCCTTATAGGTACTGAACTATGTGAGAATATATGACTTATATCCTTCACGTACTGCCCCGAATTTTCCTAACCAAAAAGGACTTCACTGAAACAAGATTGCAGTTTTATATTGCCAACACCAACATTTGAACAGACAAACGTAGATTCCAAATTCCACTGTGTTTGCAGAACTTACTGAAGTCGGATGGTATTCAGCAACTTTCCCAATTGAAATATTTTTTTGGCTGTTGATTTCAAAATTGAAATTGAACAGAGGTGTCACACACACACACACACACACACACACACACACACACACACACACATATATATATATATATATATATATATATATATATATATATATATATATATATATATATATATATATATATATATATATATATATATATATATATCGGCTGATTGTTTAGGCCTATTCTGGGTTCCAATCACGCAACTACTCCAAAATATTCCTCACAAGTCAAGAAAGGAGATGATATGAACTGACAGAATTGGTCCTTCAATTAATACAGGTTGCTCAGACCACCTTGTAGTAGTAAAAGGAAGAAGAATAATGTAGATATAAAAGAACCATATGAAAGAAAAGACAGTAGGTACGACAATGGTTATTCGGAGGACCAATGTATGCCCTGTATGAGGAGCTTGTGTAGGGATTGAACGCAGAAGATCGAACAAGCTTTAAAAATTTCCTTTAACTTGACCCTAACATCTTCGTGGAATTTGAACGCCGTGTAGGGCCACGTATAGGGAAACAAGACACCTACTTTAAGAAGGCCATCCCAACAGGACTCAAGCTGGCAGTCACCCTGATATACCTGGCTACTGATGACAGTTACAAGTTCCTTTCCTGATCCTTCTGAATCACTGCCAACACCATCAGCCTCCTTGTTTCTCAAGAGCCACAAGCAATCATTGACGAGTACTCTTCTGAAGTTGTGGTTTGTCCTACCTCACCTTAAGGCTGGATAGAAGTTGCCTTTAGTTTCGAGAATTGTAATTCCCTGCACATTGTTAGAGTAATTGATGGGAAGCACATCACCCTTAAGCCAAAAAAATAGTGCATTGTTCTACTACAATTATAATGGATTCTTCTCCCCTGTTCTACGGACTGCCATTGATGCTGTCTTTAATGTGATTGGGTCCGCAATGATACTTGTTCAGATGCAGACAGTTTCAATGACACCAAATACCTGGAGAATGATGAGCTTCGGCCACCTAATCTTGAACTTCTACCTAGATTTAATATACCAATGTCAAACTTTCTGATGAATGGGGCAAATTTGCTCTAAAGACATGGCTCATGAAATCGCTACCATTATGGAATATGACCGAGTTACGTAGTGTATTCAACTACAGATTGTCAAGAGCTACCAATCGCTTCTGATGCATGTTGGCCACCATGCCTCAGCAACCAGATACAATGCCACCATAGCATTTTCGTGCCGCATCCTCTACACACTGCTACATAACAGAAGATCAAATGCTGATCTTCATATAGGCATGGAAAACCCTGACAAACACGAACTTGTCCCTGCAGCTGCAGATAAGGGCGTGAACTTCTAGACATGGCAGAGTGTCCAGAGGACATACAAGTGCTTCACGGTACTTGGTGGAACTTTAAAGCTGAAAGCGTCCCATGGCAGCCGGATAATTTAAAGCTGTTTGAATTACGTAAATTTATAATGTATTATGTAGTTATTATTAATATAAAATTATGCACACTCATGCACATACTTAATAAAATATAGAGAGGAATAATTTGCCCATTTAATTTTTTGGGTTTCCTATCTTGTTGACAATATTTACATTGCTCTTATCATTATATCTTCAATTTAGCTTTAGTTTGAAAAGAGAAAGATAAAGATTAAGATCCAATCAGTCGATCAGCTCAATCTCAAGTTAATGAAGGCTATAGGTGCTAAGAAAAAATATTTTAAATTTCAATGCTTCATTAACACTAGATATTAATGTGAAATATATTTCTGGGAAACAGTAACTGATTTATCCAAAAAAAAAAAAAAATAAATAAATAAATAAATAAAATAGAACACTTGAAACTAACTAACAATAGCTTGTCTTCAGTACATTAAAACTCTATCTTTGCAATGGTAAATGGACTAGTTTTGTAAATTTATTACTTACTCTTTTTGAGTGTTTATAATTAAAGGGGTATTAGTTTGTTGAGCGGGGTTAAAAAAAGTGTATAGCTGAGTGATAATTAATGGGATTAAGGATAAAACTGAGGATGTAATCTTAATGTACAAGAGGCTTTAGAAGATGTAGGGGATGTAAAGATCAGATTTTTACAGCTAGGCAGATATGCGAGAAATATGTAGACAAAGGCAAGGAGGTGTATGCGGAATTTATGGATCTGGAGAAAGCTTATGATAGAGTTGAAATGGTAGCGATGTGGAATCTGAAGAGGTTATTTGGAACTGGGGGGAGGTTCTTGCAAACAGTGAAGAGTTTATACCGTGGCAGTAATGCATATGTTAGGATAGGAAATGAAGTGAGTGGGTGGTTTCCAGTGAGATTGGAAATGAGACACGGATGTGTGATGTCGCCATAATTGTTTAATTTGTTTGTTGATGGAGTTGTGAGAGAGGTGAATGCTAGAGTGCTAGGTCGAGGATTGAAACTGACAGATGAGAGTGATCATGAGTTGGATGTGAATCAGTTGTTATTTGTGGATGGTACAGTATTGATTGCAGACTCGGAGGTGACGCTTGGTCAATTAGTGATAGAGTTTGGGAGGGTGTGTAAGAGACGGAATTTGAGAGTTAATGTGGGTAAAAGTAAAGTTATGAGATGCATGAGAAGGGAAGTTGGTGCTAGGTTGAATATCATGTTGAATGAAGAATTACTTGAGGAAGTAAATCAGTTCAAGTACTTAGTGTCTGCTGTTGATGCAAATAGTGGAGTGGAAGCAGATGTATGTCAGAGAGTGAATAAAGGAAGTACAGTATTAGGGGTAGTGAAGGGAGTAGTAAAGAATAGAAGGTTAGGATTGAATGTAAAGATAATTCTCTATGAGAAAGTGATTAAACCAACTGTGATGAATGGATCGATAGGGGGAATGAAAGTGACGGTAAGACAGAAACTTAACGTGTTCCAGATGAAGTGTCTGAGGAGTATATGTTAGTGTATCTCGATTAGATAGGGTCAGGAATAAATTAGTGAGAGTGTGAACGGGTAAATGGAATGAATTAGCAGCTAGAGTAGATATGAATGTGTTGCGGTAGTTTGGCCATGTCGAGAGTATGGATAAGGGCCTTCTGCTGAAGAATATGATGAATGCAAGACTTGATGGAGAAATACAAGAGGAAGGTACACGTTTGGGTGGATGAATGGAATGAAGAATGCTCTGAGTAATAGGAGGATAGATGTGAGCGAGGCAAAGAGCATGCTAGAAATAGGAATGCACGGCGAAGGATTGTGACGTATTTCCGATAGGCTCTGCTGCTTCCTGCGGTTGCCTTGGTGACCGCTGAGGTAGCAGCAGTAGGGGATTTGGCATATGAAGATTCCTTTGTGGTGGAAAACGGGGGAGGGTGGGTTAAAGCACCCTAGCAGTATCAACCTAACTTGGCTGAATCTCTTTTCAGGCTGGAAGAAGCTAAGAGAAGAAAAGTTTCCTCTTTTATGAAGCAGAACAATGACTTATGCCTTCTGTAACCTTGATTTAAAGTAGCATTAAGTAGACCAGTACACGAGAGCCCAAGCTTTTTCTGCTCGCAATTGAGTGATAAACTTTTAACAGTTTTTAAGTTTTCTCATATCTAAATCGTAAAAAGAAGGATTGAAGGAGGACTTAGGTGACAATGAAAGATATTGCGAACATCCATAGACTTCTGTATTTGATGCTATATTTTCATTAAAAATATTCTTATTTTTATTTTTTTATATAAAGATCGATAGTATTTCCAATGTTTTTATTATTATATCTTGGTTTAAAATATTATGCTTTTTGTGTTTTTGTAATTAGAGTAATTTCTTGCTTACTTTTATTTTTCATTTTTATTTCTAGTTTCATTTATTACTTCAATTTCTTTTATTTTATCTGTTTAATTTGTTTACTTACATTTCCATATTTCCAGTTTCCTAGTTTTATTTACACGTTTCCATGATAAAGTATGGATGGTTTCGGATGTAGTTCGAAGAGAGTAAGTATACATCACAGATTTTTATCATCCACACTGATTAGTCAGTCAGCTGCAGCATGCAATCACTTTTAAAATTGGAGGAATAATGGCGGATAAGGTGGACATGCACACGGCCCGCCTTGGACATAGTACACATATAATATGGATTCCTTGCGGATAGTGCCGGATGCTCTATCTGCAGCTATCCTCAGAGTCCGTGCATAGGAGAGGTAGGAGTTTTACAAGCTTAAGTATTTCGATTTCCATCATTCATAACCTGTTTTAGATATACGGATTACGTTGTATATAGAGGAAACCCAGCCACTGAGGGGGGCAAGCCCGCCTCAATTCGGTGCCGGTCCCAAGCCCAGATAAATTTGAATGGTTGGCAGCAGGAAAGGCATCCGGCCATGAAAAATTAGCCAAAAGAACTACGGTCAGTTAGTATAATCAGAGTGAAATTAATGCTAGGCATTCCCCTTAAGCGACGCGTTGGGACCTCGCCTGACCTCTCCAAAAAATCGGCAAGCGGTACCCATTCATGGGCGGGCTGGGTTAAAGAGAGAAGCTCAGAGGAAAATATCTGAGGAAAATATGAAAGTAGCAACTCTGAATGTGGGGACAATGACTGGAAAAAATGTAGACAAAGAAGAAGTTGTATATAAAGAGGAATTCTAAATAATAGAAATAATCATTATAATGTCTGTGATAATCATACTTTCATACTGCATTTCATGACCTATTATATAGCTTCCATTTTACCTAATAAAGGAGTCTTTTCACTTATATATATATATATATATATATATATATATATATATATATATATATATATATATATATATATATATATATATTTATAAATAAGTAAATAAATATATATATATATATATATATATATATATATATATATATATATATATATATATATATATATATATATATATATATATATATATATATATATATATATATATATATATATATATATATATATATATATTTATATATATATATATATATATATATATATATATATATATATATATATATATATATATATATATATATATATATATATATATATATATATATATATATATATATATATATATATATACACGACTTGTTGACAATCAATTCATACCGAGAGAGCTTTGTTCTTCAGAAAAGTAGGTTTCCATTAGATCGCGCGAGTGCTAGCAAATAAGT
Source organism: Palaemon carinicauda (assembly GCF_036898095.1). NCBI lineage: Eukaryota > Metazoa > Arthropoda > Malacostraca > Decapoda > Palaemonidae > Palaemon > Palaemon carinicauda. The sequence goes on from NC_090730.1 coordinate 42,972,117, forward strand.
TCTGGATCTAGTACTCTGATCACTGGAATCTTCAGCTAAAGGAAACATGATATATATTCAGAAAAAAATTTTCATCATAAATTGGTCATACTTCCAAGCATTATTTTTTAATTTTTTACGGAATTCTTTCTGCAATAAATTCTAAATTTAAACTGTTGATTGTATGAATATAACTTTGTAAGAATTATTTGAAAAATAACAAAATAAAAAGGAGAAAATCTATTTGTTTAGCAAGGTTTCACCAATTTTTGCAGACGATTATAAATCTACTAATATATTTATTTACCAATAAACGCACCCTTATAGAGATCTTCAGCAAGGGAGGATTAGAAACAGGCAGGTAACCATATATGTGATCAGGGTCTTGATAGAAATTAACAGAATACAGGGCTCTTAGGAAGACAAAAATTGGGGGCTATAGTCAGTGAAACTTACTAAGGCCTCTGTGGTGATGTCAGGTAGCAAGTAGTCGTCAGCTCTAAGGGTTAGGTCCTCTATGAAATATTTTTATATCAGTCTTTATAATAAAAGATGAAGTTAAAACTGCTGTTTTGTTAGGCAAGAACATTCCAACATTTTATGAAATTCAATGTTTTTCGACGGACATTATTTACTTGTTACCGCATCCTCTTTTAAGATTACGTCCTCCCTTATAGGTACTGAACTATGTGAGAATATATGACTTATATCCTTCACGTACTGCCCCGAATTTTCCTAACCAAAAAGGACTTCACTGAAACACGATTGCAGTTTTATATTGCCAACACCAACATTTGAACAGACAAACGTAGATTCCAAATTCCACTGTGTTTGCAGAACTTACCGAAGTCGGATGGTATTCAGAAACTTTCCCAATTGAAATATTTTTTTGGCTGTTGATTTCAAAATTGAAATTGAACACAGGTGTCACACACACACACACACACACATATATATATATATATATATATATATATATATATATATATATATATATATATATATATATATATATATATATATATATATATATATATATATATATATATATATATATATATATATATATATATATACATATATATATATATATATATATATATATATATATATATATATATATATATATATATATATATATATATATATATATATATATATATATATATATATGTATGTATGTATATATATATATATATATATATATATATATATATATATATATATATATATATATATATATATATATATATATATATATATATATATATATATATATATATATATATATATATCGGCTGATTGTTTAGGCCTATTCTGGGTTCCAATCACGCAACTACTCCAAAATATTCCTCAAAAGTCAAGAAAGGAGATGATATGAACTGACAGAATTGGTCCTTTAATTAATACAGGTTGCTCAGACCACCTTGTAGTTGTAAAAGGAAGAAGAATAATGTAGATATAAAAGGACCATATGAAAGAAAAGACAGTAGGTATGACAATGGTTATTCGGAGGACCAATGTATGGCCTGTATGAGGAGCTTGTGTAGGAATTGAACGCAGAAGATCGAACAAGCTTAAAAAATTTCCTTTAACTTGACCCCAACATCTTCGTGGAATTTGAACGCCGTGTGGGGCCACGTATAGGGAAACAAGACACCTACTTTAAGAAGGCCATCCCAACAGGACTCAAGCTGGCAGTCACCCTGATATACCTGGCTACTGGTGACAGTTACAAGTTCCTTTCCTAATCCTTCTGAATCACTGCCAACACCATCAGCCTCCTTGTTTCTCAAGAGTGACAAGCAATCATTGACGAGTACTCTTCTGAGGTTGTGGTTTGTCCTACCTCACCTTAAGGCTGGATAGAAGTTGCCTTTAGTTTCGAGAATTGTAACTTCCTGCACATTGTTACAGTAATTGATGGGAAGCACATCGCCCTTAAGCCAAAAAAATAGTGCATTGTTCTACTACAATTATAATGGATTCTTCTCCCTTGGTCTATGGACTGCCATTGATGCTGACTTTAATGTGATTGGGTCCGCAATGATACTTGTTCAGATGCAGACAGTTTCAATGACACCAAATACCTGGAGAATGATGAGCTTCGGCCACCTAATCTTGAACTTCTACCTAGATTTAATATATCAATGTCAAACTTTCTGATGAATGTGGCAAATTTGCTCTAAAGACATGGCTCATGAAATCGCTACCATTATGGAATATGACCGAGTTACATAGTGTATTCAACTACAGATTGTCAAGAGCTACCAATCGCTTCTGATGCATGTTGGCCATCATGCCTCAGCAACCAGATACAATGCCACCATAGCATTTTCGTGCCGCATCCTCTACACACTGCTACATAACAGAAGATCAAATGCTGATCTTCATGTAGGCATGGAAAACCCTGACAAACACGAACTTGTCCCGGGCAGCTGCAGATAAGGGCGTGAACTTCTAGACATGGCAGAGTGTCCAGAGGACATACAAGTGCTTCACGGTACTTGGTGGAATACTTAAACTTTAAAGCTGGAAGCGTCCCATGGCAGCTGGATGATTTAAAGCTGTTTGAATTACGTAAATTTATAATGTATTATGTAGTTATTATTAATATAAAATTATGCACACTCATGCACATACTTAATAAAATATAGAGAAGAATAATTTGCCCATTTAATTTTTTGGGTTTCCTATTTTATTGACAATATTTACATTGTTCTTATCATTATATCTTTAATTTAGCTTTAGTTTGAAAAGAGAAAGATAAAGATTAAGATCCAATCAGTCAATCAGCTCAATCTCTGTTAATGAAGTCTATAGGTGCTAAGAAAAAATATTTTAAATTTCAATGCTTCATTAACACTAGCTATTAATATGAAATATATTTCTGGGAAACAGTAACTGATTTATCAAAAAAAAAAAAATAAATAAATAAATAAATAAATAAATAAAAGAGAACACTCGAGGTTTTAGACCTTGAAACTAACTAACAATAGCTTGTCTTCAGTACATTAAAACTCTTTTCTTTGCAATGGTAAATGGACTAGTTTTGTAAATTTATTACTTACTCTTTTTGAGTGTTTATAATTAAAGGGGTATTAGTTTGTTGAGCGGGGTTAAAAAAAGTGTATAGCAGAGTGATAATTATTGGGATTAAGGATAAAACTGAGGATGTAATCTTAGAAGTACAAGAGGCTTTAGAAGATGTAGGGGATGTAAAGATCAGATTTTTACAGCTAGGCAGATATGCAAGAAATATGTAGAGAAAGGCAAGGAGGTGTATGCGGAATTTATGGATCTGGAGAAAGCTTATGATAGAGTTGAAATGGTAGCGATGTGGAATCTGAAGAGGTTATTTGGAACTGGGGGAAGGTTTTTGCAAGCAGTGAAGAGTTTATACCGTGGCAGTAATGCATATGTTAGGATAGGAAATGAAGTGAGTGGGTGGTTTCCAGTAAGATTGGGAATGAGACACGGATATGTGATGTCGCCATAATTGTTTAATTTGTTTGTTGATGGAGTTGTGAGAGAGGTGAATGCTAGAGTGCTAGGTCGAGGATTGAAACTGACAGATTAGAGTGATCATGAGTTGGATGTGAATCAGTTGTTATTTGTGGATGGTACAGTATTGATTGCAGACTCGGAGGTGACGCTTGGTCAATTAGTGATAGAGTTTAGGAGGGTGTGTAAGAGACGAAAATTGAGAGTTAATGTGGGTAAAAGTAAAGTTATGAGATGCATGAGAAGGGAAGTTGGTGCTAGGTTGAATATCATGTTGAATGAAGAATTACTTGAGGAAGTAAATCAGTTCAAGTACTTAGTGTCTGCTGTTGATACAAATAGTGGAGTGGAAGCAGATGTATGTCAGAGAGTGAATAAAGGAAGTACAGTATTAGGGGTAGTGAAGGGAGTAGTAAAGAATAGAAGGTTAGGATTGAATGTAAAGATAATTCTCTATGAGAAAGTGATTAAACCAAATGTGATGAATGGATGGATGGGGGGAATGAAAGTGACGGTAAGACAGAAACTTAACGTGTTCCAGATGAAGTGTCTGAGGAGTATATGTTAGTGTATCTCGATTAGATAGGGTCAGGAACAAATTAGTGAGAGTGTGAACGGGTAAATGGAATGAATTAGCAGCTAGAGTAGATATGAATGTGTTGCGGTGGTTTGGCCATGTCGAGAGTATGGATAAGGGCCTTCTGCTGAAGAATATGATGAATGCAAGACTTGATGGGAGAAATACAAGAGGAAGGTACACGTTTCGGTGGATGAATGGAATGAAGAATGCTCTGAGTAATAGGAGGATAGATGTGAGCGAGGCAAAGAGCGTGCTAGAAATAGGAATGCACGGCGAAGGATTGTGACATATTTCCAATAGTCTCTGCTGCTTCCTCCGGTTGCCTTGGTGACCGCTGAGGTAGCAGCAGTAGGGGATTTGGCATATGAAGATTCCTTTGTGGTGGAAAACGGGGGAGGGTGGGTTAAAGCACCCTAGCAGTATCAACCTAACTTGGCTGAATCTCTTTTCAGGCTGGAAGAAGCTAAGAGAAGAAAAGTTTCCTTTTTTATGAAGCAGAACAATGACTTATGCCTTCTGTAACCTTGATTTAAAGTAGCATTGAGTAGACCAGTACATGAGAGCCCAAGCTTTTTCTGCTCGCAATTGAGTGATAAACTTTTAATAGTTTTTAAGTTTTCTCATATCTAAATCATAAAAAGAAGGATTGAAGGAGGACTTAGGTGACAATGAAAGATATTGCGAACATCCATAGACTTCTGTATTTGATGCTATATTTTCATTAAAAATATTCTTATTTTTATTTTTTTATATAAAGATCGATAGTATTTCCAATGTTTTTATTATTATATCTTGGTTTATAATATTATGCTTTTTGTGTTTTTGTAATTAGAGTAATTTTTTGCTTACTTTTATTTCTCATTTTTATTTCTAGTTTCATTTATTACTTCAATTTCTTTTATTTTATCTGTTTAATTTGTTTACATACATTTCATATTTCCTGTTTCCTAGTTTTATTTACACGTTTCCATGATAAAGTATGGATGGTTTCGGATGTAGTTCGAAGAGAGTAAGTATACATCACAGGTTTTTATCATCCACACTGATTAGTCACTCAGCTGTAGCATGCAATCACTTTTAAAATTGGAGGAATAATGGCGGATATGGTGGACATGCACACGGCCTGCTTTGGACATAGTACACATATAATATGGATTCCTTGCGGATAGTGCCGGATGCTCTATCTGCCGCTATCCTCAGAGTCCGTGCATAGGAGAGGTAGGAGTTTTACAAGCTTAAGTATTTCGATTTCCATCATTCCTAACCTGTTTTAGATATACGGATTACGTTGTATATAGAGGAAACCCAGCCACTGAGGGGGGCAAGCCCGACACAATTTGGTGCCGGTCCCAAGCCCAGATAAATTTGAAGGGTTGGCAGCAGGAAAGGCATCCGGCCATGAAAAATTAGCCAAAAGAACTACGGTCAGTTAGTATAATCAGAGTGAAATTAATGCTAGGGCGTTCCCCTTAAGCGACGTGTTGGGACCTCGCCCGACCTCTCCAAAAAATCGGCAAGGGGTACCCATTCATGGGCGGGCTGGGTTAAAGAGGCAAGCTCAGAGGAAAATATCTGAGGAGAATATGAAAGTAGCAACTCTGAATGTGGGGACAATGACTGGAAAAAATGTAGACAAAGAAGAAGTTGTATATAAAGAGGAATTCTAAATAATAGAAATAATCATTATTATGTCTGTGATAATCATACTTTCATACTGCATTTCATAACCTATTATATAGCTTCCATTGTACCTAATAAAGGAGTCTTTACACTTATATATATATATATATATATATATATATATATATATATATATATATATATATATATATATATATATATATATATATGTATATATATATATATATATATATATATATATATATATATATATATATATATATATATATATATATATATATATATATATATATATATATATATATATATATATATATACACACTCACACGACTTGTTGACAATCAATTCATACCGGGAGAACTTTGTTCTTCAGAAAAGTAGGTTTCCATTAGATCGCGCGAGTGCTAGCAAATAAGTTCTGGATCTAGTACTCTGATCATTGGAATCTTCAGCTAAAGGAAACAGGATATATATTCAGAAAAAAATTTTCATCATAAATTGGTCATACTTCCAAGCATTATGTTTTAATTTTTTACGGAATTCTTTCTGCAATAAATTCTAAATTTAAACTGTTGATTGTATGAACATAACTTTGTAAGAATTATTTGAAAAATAACAAAATAAAAAGGAGAAAATTTATTTGTTTAGCAAGGTTTCACCAACTTTTGCAGACGATTATAATCTACTAATATATCTATTTACCAATAAACGCACCCTTATAGAGATCTTCAGCAAGGGAGGATTAGAAACAAACAGGTAACCATATATGTGATGAGGGTCTTGATAGAAATTAACAGAATACAGGGCTCTTAGGAAGACAAAAATGGGGGGCTATAGTCAGTGAAACTTACTAAGGCCTCTTTGGTGATGTCAGGTAGCAAGTAGTCGTCAGCTCTAAGGGTTATGTCCTCTATGAAATATTTTTATATCAGTCTTTATAATAAAATATGAAGTTAAAACTGCTGTTTTGTTAGGCAAGAACATTCCATCATTTTATGAAATTCAATGTTTTTCGACGGACATTATTTACTTGTTACCACATCCTCTTTTAAGATTACGTCCTCCCTTATAGGTACTGAACTATATAAGAATATATGACTTATATACTTCACCTACTGCCCCGAATTTTCCTAACCAAAAAGGACTTCACTGAAACACGATTGCAGTCTCATATTGCCAACACCAACATTTGAACAGACAAACGTAGATTCCAAATTCCCCTGTGTTTGCAGAACTTACCGAAGTCGGATGGTATTCAGAAACTTTCCCAATTGAAATATTTTTTTGGCTGTTGATTTCAAAATTGAAATTGAACACAGGTGTCACACACACACACACACACACACACACACATATATATATATATATATATATATATATATATATATATATATATATATATATATATATATATATATATATATATATATATATATATCGGCTGATTGTTTAGGCCTATTGTGGGTTCCAATAACGCAACTACTCCAAAATATTCCTCAAAAGTCAAGAAAGGAGATGATATGAACTGACAGAATTGGTCCTTTAATTAATACAGGTTGCTCAGACCACCTTGTAGTTGTAAAAAGAAGAAGAAGAATGTAGATATAAAAGGACCATATGAAAGAAAAGACAGTAGGTACGACAATGGTTATTCGGAGGACCAATGTATGGCCTGTATGAGGAGCTTGTGTAGGAATTGAACGCAGAAGATCGAACAAGCTTTAAAAATTGCCTTTAACTTGACCCCAACATCTTCGTGGAATTTGAACGCCGTGTAGGGCCACGTATAGGGAAACAAGACACCTACTTTAAGAAGGCCATCCCAACAGGACTCAAGCTGGCAGTCACCCTGTTATACCTGGCTACTGGTGACAGTTACAAGTTCCTTTCCTAATCCTTCTGAATCACTGCCAACACCATCAGCCTCCTTGTTTCTCAAGAGTGACAAGCAATCATTGACGAGTACTCTTCTGAAGTTGTGGTTTGTCCTACCTCACCTTAAGGCTGGATAGAAGTTACCTTTAGTTTCGAGAATTGTAATTCCCTGCACATTGTTAGAGTAATTGATGGGAAGCACATCGCCCTCAAGCCAAAAAAAATAGTGCATTGTTCTACTACAATTATAATGGATTCTTCTCCCTTGTTCTACAGACTACCATTGATGATGACTTTAATGTGATTGGGTCCGCAATGATACTTGTTCAGATGCAGACAGTTTCAATGACACCAAATACCTGGAGAATGATGAGCTTCGGCCACCTAATCTTCAACTTCTACCTAGATTTAATATACCAATGTCAAACTTTCTGATGAATGGGGCAAATTTGCTCTAAAGACATGGCTCATGAAATCGCTACCATTATGGAATATGACCGAGTTACGTAGTGTATTCAACTACAGATTGTCAAGAGCTACCAATCGCTTCTGATGCATGTTGGCCACCATGCCTCAGCAACCAGATACAATGCCACAATAGCATTTTCGTGCCGCATCCTCTACACACTGCTACATAACAGAAGATCCAATGCTGATCTTCATGTAGGCATGGAAAACCCTGACAAACACGAACTTGTCCCTGCAGCTGCAGATAAGGGCGTGAACTTCTAGACATGGCAGAGTGTCCAGAGGACATACAAGTGATTCACGGTACTTGGTGGAATACTTAAACTTTAAAGCTGGAAGCGTCCCATGGCAGCCGGATGATTTAAAGCTGTTTGAATTACGTAAATTTATAATGTATTATGTAGTTATTATTAATATAAAATTATGCACACCCATGCACATACTCAATAAAATATAGAGAAGAATAATTTGCCCATTTAATTTTTTGGGTTTCCTATTTTATTGACAATATTTACATTGTTCTTATCATTATATCTTTAATTTAGCTTTAGTTTGAAAAGAGAAAGATAAAGATTAAGATCCAATCAGTCAATCAGCTCAATCTCTGTTAATGAAGGCTATAGGTGCTAAGAAAAAAATATTTTAAATTTCAATGCTTCATTATCACTAGCTATTAATATGAAATATATTTCTGGGAAACAGTAACTGATTTATCAAAAAAAAAAAAAAATAAATAAATAAAACAGAACACTCGAGGTTTTAGACCTTGAAACTAACTAACAATAGCTTGTCTTCAGTACATTAAAACTCTGTTCTTTGCAATGGTAAATGGACTAGTTTTGTAAATTTATTACTTACTCTTTTTGAGTGTTTATAGTTAAAGGGGTATTAGTTTGTTAAGCGGGGTTAAAAAAAGTGTATAGCAGAGTGATAATTAATGGGATTAAGGATAAAACTGAGGATGTAATCTTAGAAGTACAAGAGGCTTTAGAAGATGTAGGGGATATAAAGATCAGATTTTTACAGCTAGGCAGATATGCGAGAAATATGTAGCGAAAGGCAAGGAGGTGTATGCAGAATTTATGGATCTGGAGAAAGCTTATGATAGAGTTGAAATGGTAGCGATGTGGAATCTGAAGAGGTTATTTGGAACTGGGGGAAGGTTTTTGCAAGCAGTGAAGAGTTTATACCGTGGCAGTAATGCATATGTTAGGATAGGAAATGAAGTGAGTGGGTGGTTTCCAGTGAGATTGGGAATGAGACACGGATGTGTGATGTCGCCATAATTATTTAATTTGTTTGTTGATGGAGTTGTGAGAGAGGTGAATGCTAGAGTGCTAGGTCGAGTATTGAAACTGACAGATGAGAGTGATCATGAGTTGGATGTGAATCAGTTGTTATTTGTGGATGGTACAGTATTGATTGCAGACTCGGAGGTGACGCTTGGTCAATTAGTGATAGAGTTTGGGAGGGTGTGTAAGAGACGGAAATTGAGAGTTAATGTGGGTAAAAGTAAAGTTATGAGATGCATGAGAAGGGAAGTTGGTGCTAGGTTGAATATCATGTTGAATGAAGAATTACTTGAGGAAGTAAATCAGTTCAAGTACTTAGTGTCTGCTGTTGATGCAAATAGTTGAGTGGAAGCAGATGTATGTCGGAGAGTGAATAAAGGAAGTACAGTATTAGGGGTAGTGAAGGGAGTAGTAAAGAATAGAAGGTTAGGATTGAATGTAAAGATAATTCTTTATGAGAAAGTGATTAAACCAACTGTGATGAATGGATCGATGGGGGGAATGAAAGTGACGGTAAGACAGAAACTTAACGTGTTCCAGATGAAGTGTCTGAGGAGTATATGTTAGTGTATCTCGATTAGATAGGGTCAGGAACAAATTAGTGAGAGTGTGAACGGGTAAATGGAATGAATTAGCAGCTAGAGTAGATATGAATGTGTTGCGGTGGTTTGGCCATGTCGAGAGTATGGATAAGGGCCTTCTGCTGAAGAATATGATGAATGCAAGACTTGATGGGAGAAATACAAGAGGAAGGTACACGTTTGGGTGGATGAATGGAATGAAGAATGCTCTGAGTAATAAAAGGAAAGATGTGAGCGAGGCAAAGAGCGTGCTAGAAATAGGAATGCACGGCGAAGGATTGTGACGTATTTCCGATAGGCTCTGCTGCTTCCTCCGTTTGCCTTGGTGACCGCTGAGGTAGCAGCAGTAGGGGATTTGGCATATGAAGATTCCTTTGTGGTGGAAAACGGGGGAGGGTGGGTTAAAGCACCCTAGCAGTATCAACCTAACTTGGCTGAATCTCTTTTCAGGCTGGAAGAAGCTAAGAGAAGAAAAGTTTCCTTTTTTATGAAGCAGAACAATGACTTATGCCTTCTGTAACCTTGATTTAAAGTAGCACTGAGTAGACCAGTACATGAGAGCCCAAGCTTTTTCTACTCGCAATTGAGTGATAAACTTTTAACAGTTTTTAAGTTTTCTCATATCTAAATCGTAAAAAGAAGGATTGAAGGAGGACTTAGGTGACAATGAAAGATATTGCGAACATCCATAGACTTCTGTATTTGATGCTATATTTTCATTAAAAATATTCTTATTTTTATTTTTTTATATAAAGATCGATAGTATTTCCAATGTTTTTATTATTATATCTTGGTTTAAAATATTATGCTTTTTTGTGTTTTTGTAATTAGAGTAATTTCTTGCTTACTTTTATTTTTCATTTTTATTTCTAGTTTCATTTATTACTTCAATTTCTTTTATTTTATCTGTTTAATTTGTTTACTTACATTTCCATATTTCCTGTTTCCTAGTTTTATTTACACGTTTCCATGATAAAGTATGGAAGGTTTCGGATGTAGTTCGAAGAGAGTAAGTATACATCACAGGTTTTTATCATCCACACTGATTAGTCAGTCAGCTGCAGCATGCAATCACTTTTAAAATTGGAGGAATAATGGCGGATATGGTGGACATGCACTCGGCCTGCCTTGGACATAGTACACATATAATATGGATTCCTTGCGGATAGTGCCGGATGCTCTATCTGCAGCTATCCTCAGAGTCCGTTCATAGGAGAGGTAGGAGTTTTACAAGCTTAAGTATTTCGATTTCCATCATTCCTAACCTGTTTTAGATATACGGATTACGTTGTATATAGAGGAAACCCAGCCACTGAGGGGGGCAAGCCCGCCTCAATTTGGTGCCGGTCCCAAGCCCAGATAAATTTGAAGGGTTGGCAGCAGGAAAGGCATCCGGCCATGAAAAATTAGCCAGAAGAACTACGGTCAGTTAGTATAATCAGAGTGAAATTAATGCTAGGGCGTTCCCCTTAAGCGACGCGTTGGGACCTCGCCCGACCTCTCCAAAAAATCGGCAAGGGGTACCCATTCATGGGCGGGCTGGGTTAAAGAGGCAAGCTCAGAGGAAAATATCTGAGGAGAATATGAAAGTAGCAACTCTGAATGTGGGGACAATGACTGGAAAAAATGTAGACAAAGAAGAAGTTGTATATAAAGAGGAATTCTAAATAATAGAAATAATCATTATCATATCTGTGATAATGATACTTTCATACTGCATTTCATGACCAATTATATAGCTTCCATTGTACCTAATAAAGGAGTCTTTTCACTTATATATATATATATATATATATATATATATATATATATATATATATATATATATATATATTCATAAATAAATATATATATATGTATATATATATATATATATATATATATATATATATATATATATATATATATATATATATATATATATATATATATATATATATATATATATATATATATATATTATATATATATATATATATTTATATATATATATATATATATATATATATATATATATATATATATATATATATATATATGTATATATATATATATATATATATATATATATATATATATATATATATATATATATATATATATATATATATATATATATATATATAAATATATATATATATATATATATATATATATATATATATATATATATATATATATATATATATATATATATATACATATATATATATATATATATATATATATATATATATATATATATATATATATATATATATATATATATATATATATACACTCACACGATTTGTTGACAATCAATTCACACCGGGAGAACTTTGTTCTTCAGAAAAGTAGGTTTCCATTAGATCGCGCGAGTGCTAGCAAATAAGTTCTGGATCTAGTACTCTGATCATTGGAATCTTCAGCTAAAGGAAACAGGATATATATTCAGAAAAAAATTTTCATCATAAATTGGTCATACTTCCAAGCATTATGTTTTAATTTTTTACGGAATTCTTTCTGCAATAAATTCTAAATTTAAACTGTTGATTGTATGAACATAACTTTGTAAGAATTATTTGAAAAAATAACAAAATAAAAAGGAAAAAATTTATTTGTTTAGCAAGGTTTCACCAACTTTTGCAGACAATTATAAATCTACTAATATATTTATTTACCAATAAACGCACCCTTATAGAGATCTTCAGCAAGGGAGAATTAGAAACAGGCAGGTAACCATATATGTGATCAGGGTCTTGATAGAAATTAACAGAATACAGGGCTCTTATGAAGACAAAAATGGAGGGATATAGTCAGTGAAACTTACTAAGGCTTCTGTGGTGATGTCAGGTAGCAAGTAGTCGTCAGCTCTAAGGGTTAGGTCCTCTATGAAATATTTTCATATCAGTCTTTATAATAAAAGATGAAGTCAAAACTGCTGTTTTGTTAGGCAAGAACATTCCAACGTTTTATGAAATTCAGTTTTTCGACGGACATTTTTTACTTGTTACCACATCCTCTTTTAAAATTACGTCCTCCCTTATAGGTACTGAACTATGTGAGAATATATGACTAATATCCTTCACCTACTGCCCCGAATTTTCCTAACCAAAAAGGACTTCACTGAAACACGATTGCAGTTTTATATTGCCAACACCAACATTTGAACAGACAAACGTAGATTCCAAATTCCACTGTGTTTGCAGAACTTACCGAAGTCGGATGGTATTCAGCAACTTTCCCAATTGAAATATTTTTTTGGCTGTTGATTTCAAAATTGAAATTGAACACAGGTGTCACACACACACACACACACACACACACACACACATATATATATATATATATATATATATATATATATATATATATATATATATATATATATATATATATATATATATATATATGTATATATATATATATATATATATATACTATGCCGATTACACTTCTAATAAGTTTTTTGAAAAAAAATTGCCTCAATAGTTAGTATTTCATACAACACACGGTTTCATATATAGGGTGTATATTATCTTTTTACTTAACTTCGTACAGCAACAGAGGCACATTGAATATTACTTGAATTATACAGAGAGAGAGAGAGAGAGAGAGAGAGAGAGAGAGAGAGAGAGAGAGAGAGAGAGAGAGAGAGAGAGAGAGAGAGAGAGAGTCTCCATGGTAGCTGTAAATGACTGCGTAAATTTCCTCTCTTTTATGATCAACGGTGACACTTCTTATCAATCTTCCTTGACCACAATTGTCCCCTGGAGAAATCCGGTCAACTCACCCCACTATCATATAATCTTTTCCTTTCCTTTCTCGGGGAAGGAGTAGGACAACTATCACTCATCTTTTGCTCACCTTTCAGCTCATTCAGCATTTGGAATTACATTGCCAAATATGGATCATTTGATCAGTTAATGAATGCCAAGTGGTCAATTGCGACATTAATCTGCAGACAATGGGTTCTTTGTTGATTCATGGTTTTGTGGATTTCCAAAGTTAATAGCTAAATAGCATCAACCACATAGTAATTGGTATTGTGTTTGTTCAGTATTTATTGTATTTTTGAACTTACTGGGTTGAAATCGAGTTTAACAGCACAGCAATGGGGTATTGTATTTCTAAATCTTAACCACAGGGTAGTTGGAATAGGTTTTTTTTCAGGAATTTAGGATTCCATAAGTTGATAGTTAAATGAAAACTATAGGTACAAAGTTAGGGGTTAAGAGTTAAGGGCTTTGGATTTGAAAAGTTTATGACTAAATAGCGACTGATTTACTTTTACGAATGCAGATTGCTGTCCGTCTTCATAGACGTTAAAAGAAAAGACTGCTTTAAGATTCTCGGGTCTAAAGTATGGTGTTTGATAATATGTTGAAGACTAGTTCATTTCAAGTTTATTGTTGCATACGAAAGATGATATCATTTAGTTTTATATAACAATTTAGGGAGCATTCAGAAACTAAACTAATACTAGGAAAGGTAAAGCTTATAGATTTTCAAATAGCCAGGTTGCAAACTTTAATTGAGGAATTTACTATAATAAACATTTTCACCTGTAAATAAAATTTGTAAACATATTTTCGCATTTAAAAGCTTGTGCACTCTTAATTGTATACACAAAACGTATATAGGAATACAGGAGCCTAATTACCAAATTGTAATAACAAATTTGCCTATTCTCGATAACAATATGGGTCTTACGTATATTTCCTGTTTAAATTTATCTCTATCTCATAGTTCGGTCGCTATTTGAAACTGAAAAAAAATAAATATTCCTAATAAGCAATCAAACTCGTGGAATGTCAAGACCACAAGTTTCCACAAAATAGAAATCCCTCAAGTTTCGTTTGACTGAGTAAAGTTTATGGATCCACTTCTGGTATACAATACACTTTAACATCTTACCACAGATTATTTAATGTACAGTGTTGCCAAAAGGTCAGATTGTAATATATATATATATATATATATATATATATATATATATATATATATATATATATATATATATATATATATATATATATATATATATATATATATATATATATATATATATATATATATATATATATATATATATATATATGTATATACATATATATATATATATATATATTATATATATATATATATATATATATAATATATATATATATATATATATATATATATATATATATATATATATATATATATATTATATATATATATATATATATATATATATATATATATATATATATATATATATACATATACATATATATATATATATATATATATATATATATATATATATATATATATATATATATAATATATATATATATATATATATATATATATATATATATATATATGGATAAATATCCACACAATTTCGTCGTCAAATAGAAATAAATATCTACCTCCAACTTGAGATCGAACGCTAGCCCTTCTAATGAAAGGCCAGGTCGCTTCCAACCATGCCACCAGAAGCTCTAAAAGAAGTCGGAACCTAACTGCTAATCTGCAGTTCAGGATTTACCTGGCAAGACATCAGTCTTTTACCAGCAAGTTTTCTGTGACTTCCAGGCCCACCGGGTGACACGATTGATGGTATTTCATTCAAATTACCCCTAATGAGTCAATATGGATAAATATCAACACAACATCGTGCTCAAAAGGAAATAAATTTCTACTTCATACAGGGGATCGAACCCTATCCCCATCTACAGAAAAGCCAGGTCGCTTCCAACCATCCCACCAGAGGCTCTAAAAGAAGTCGGAACCAAACGGCTAATCTGTAGTTCAGGATTTACCTAGCGAGACATCATTCTGCACATAATAGAATATATGCAGTTAGTTCTAACATCCTTGACTTCTCCACACTAAGGAACACTACTACACAGTATTTTAGAAGTTTTATTCCTGCTGTGACCAGATTGTTGAATGATCTTCCTAATCCAGCAGTTAAATCATTTGGACTTCAGAAGCTCAATAAACTAGGGAACGTTTTTAAGTTAATTAGGCTCAGATGAGACTCTCTTCATAGTTTACATATGACGTCGTTACTTATATGTTATATTCAGAATCAATTATTAATTTCCTATCATATTGATTATTTATTTCCTTATTTCCTTTCATCACTAAGCTATTTTTACCTGCTGGAGTGCTTGAGTATGTAGTATCCTGCTTTTCCAACTACGGTTGTAGCTTGAGTAATAATAATAATGATAATAATAATAATAATAATAACAATAATGCAAATGACAGACGCTACATTGAATTAAACCCTATTCAGCGTTTTTTGTGAGTATGTGCGGTGGGAGAGAGAGAGAGAGAGAGAGAGAGAGAGAGAGAGAGAGAGAGAGAGAGAGAGAGAATCTTAACAATTAACGCAAACCAATATAATCAAGGGGTGCGTTCCCAAGTCACTAAGAAATACTATTTACTGGTATTATCTACGTGGTTGATAAATGTTTCTTCTAAAGCAAAATCGTTTCTCTAAGACACTGGTAGAAACCAAATATTTCTCTACCATTCATGTATGTCTGTTTTGTAAATAAAGGGAAAATTAAGGTTCATGTGTCATTAGGCTTACAAGTGTCTAGCTTTATATCATCATCTTTATTTCTAATGTATATAGGAATTTCTTTGTATATACAGTGCCTCTAGTTTAAAATTGAAAACAATATTACACGTTTATTATTCGAAAACCCTTATCACCATATTTCATCTAATGAAGAAGCAATCCTAGACTTCATCTTTTCTCGCAGTTTCCTCTAATTTGCCCCTACTCGGCCATGGATTAAGTAAGACCCTGCAAGATCTTTAAAGGACTTAAACTTTTTGAGATTTGTGGGAACTCTCTCTGTGCCCTTCCAGTTTTAAATCGCGAGTTACAAGAAGGTGGAAAGTATGACAGTGAAAGAGACTGTCTCTAAGTCGAAGAGCAGATCGGGTCATTACTGGATCGCGGATCTCATTTTTTTATGGTTCGAAACATGGAAACTGGAATGGACGTTACTGCCTTAGGTAACAACGACATTAAGTCTAATTAGGAGCAGCATTGATCATGAACTTCGAACTTTGAAAAGCTAAGGAAACAGTTCCAAATAGCCTATCGTACCCAGATGAATTTTTTAAACGGCAAGTCTTCAAATAACATGGAGATGCTATAATTAACATTCTTTTTATAGTATCATGGCTGCGTTTCCTATGGTTTCTACCGTTTGAAGTTAGAATGGTTCTTTACTTTTAAGTCGCAGTCTGAAGTATTGCAGTATGTCTGAAAATGATAGGATGGTTGCATTCGATAAGAGAAAGTAGTAACAATAGTCCTGTGTTTCATGTCATGGATGAACTTTATAGACGAAGGAAAGAATTTTATTCATATAAGATTAATTTTTTCTTTACATATAATATTTGAGCCCGAGATTTTTTTTGCTCTAAAATTAGTCTGCATTCTACTGATGTAATGGGTGTGGTCTCCGAATGGGTCATTATATTACAGACGTTATTGAGTCTTTCGTTCCACAGATATAAGGATCCACTGGTCTTTCCGTTTTACAGAATGAAATATGCAATATGAAAGCAAACAAAAGAACCAGATCCATTTTAATCTTATCCTTTGACATAGCAGAATCTCCTTCCCTGTTGTTGTGGGAGGTCACCTCTCTTTTCTTCTTTCATCTCTTACAGCTGATGTAGCATTCTAAAGAATGAGGAGCGAAAAGCGAGGGGACTGTTCTCCCTCAAGGGTCTTTACCACTCACTCATTTTTCTTCTTTTCTATCTCATCGGTCCCAGCACGCCCTCAGACCTGTACCTGGGACCATCCCGAACCCTACCACCCATGTCGGCTAATAGGTATCATGCCAATGAGCTCTTCTTTTTCTTTTCTTCTCTTCCTGGTTACCCTCCTCCTCATCCTCCCTCTACCAGCCTGGCACTTGGAATCCTTCGTCCCCTTCCTTGGGCTTTCCTCCACGCACAGACACTCCCCACTCTTGCTCTTAGGTTCATTCACCTCTCGAGCCTCGTGTCATCAGATACTTAACGTTTCAGGCTCTCTCTCTCTCTCTCTCTCTCTCTCTCTCTCTCTCTCTCTCTCTCTCTCTCTCTCTCTCTCTCTCTCTCTAGAAAAGTATGGCTTATTTAGCCATATTGCCTACATCGAGGCTATGGGAACCCGGTGGATTTTTCATACCCCTACCTCTTCAGTTTTAGCCGCAAAGAAAACGCCACTTTCCACTTGAAGATTCGGTTTCCACTCTTTCGTTTTGTTCCAAATCTTGTGTTTAAAGGAAGGCATTTTGACCGTGTGAAGGTGAGTGCCATACACAAACAGATGGTATCCTTTCTAGTAAACTGAACAAAGACTCGTTTCATAAAGGTTTCTCTCATCACCATGTAATAAGAGGAGCTTGAATTTTTTACAACACCGAGATATCAGATGAGAGGAGCCATTTTAAGTAAACAGTTGCCTCGAGTATGGTATCGTAGGCATACATATGTATTGAATTCTGCTGAGGAGATAAATAGATTGTCTTAAGGACAATAGATCAAATCTTCTTTAAAACGTTTAATTGGCCCTCACTGTGAGTATACCAGAGAGGAAGACATCGTTTGTAATGCGGTAATTATCTACTTATTCACTAGTTTGCTATTTACTTGTCAAATGCTTCTACTATACGATCCATTGACAGTAAGGAAATGTATCTATAAGATATATATCGTCTTATTGGAAGATAGTGATAATATACTTGGATAGAAGTTAAAAGTTGATATTGATGGTTGAAAACTGAAGAATTAGGCTACTGTTTGAATGGTATAATCAGTTGTCTCAAATGTGTTTATGTTTCACTTGGAATTTTGGAAGTTAATAATAGGAGGTTGCGGTCGAATCTGGAAATCAAGAATTGTTCGTTTAGCCAAAATATTAAGGTCAACAATTTGCATATATATATATATATATATATATATATATATATATATATATATATATATATATATATATATATAGAGAGAGAGAGAGAGGAGAGAGAGAGGAGAGAGAGAGGAGAGAGAGATGAGAGAGAGAGAGAGAGAGAGAGAGAGAGAGAGAGAGGAGAGAGAGAGAGAGTAGTAATAATATGCGAGACTCCGTGAGACCCAAAAATGTCTAATAAGCAGAAAATTTCTTCTTGTCCCCCTTCAGCATTTCATTGTTTCTGGTCGAATCAGACTCAGAGTAGAGGATATATTACACAAACAAAAGAAATGCTGATTCTACGAAGCTTTCCAAGGGATGTAAAAGAGGAATACAAATATGATGTGTTCCAATACAGGAAGGCTGTGGGACGCTGACTCTTCCATCAGGAATAGAGTTTTAGTATGCAGACCTAGCAAGATGGTTGGCGCTTTTTATCATTCTGAATGACTGTGGGACGGCGTTCTGTTATCTTGTTTATATTCTCGGCGAGCGACGGTGGCTTCTTTTCATGGAACCTGATATCTCGTATCATTTTGATGATTATCATCTCTGCATCGAAAAATTTTGTGGTAGCCTACTAGTAACACACCTGTCTCACAATCCGCTGGATGGGAGTTCAAATTCACCAAGAACAATAGTTTCTTACCGTGTCTGCAAAATCACCATCCTTGAGAGCTTGAAGGTCTACCTATCACGTCATCAGCAGTTATTTCCCGTCCATTCCTTTATCTGGCTTGGCGGAGAGCAGAGCAGAGCAGAGGCACTGACCATATGTATATATGAACGGTCTCTAGGACATCGTCCTGTCCCTTGCCTCAGCCACGCATGAGTGACCTTTAAAACCTCATATATTTATTGCTTTTCGCTTTGTTTGTGATGGTGGTATATTGGTAAGGATCTAACCGAATGTAAAACAAAGGAAAGGAAAAGAAAGGGGGAGGACTTTTAAGTTGTTATATATAACATAATCTTTATGTCTTGTACTGGCTTTTCTTTTTGCAGTATGAATTATTTTTTTTTCAGTTTGTAAAATTTCATGGTCACAAGTTTATCAAACACTTTTTTATGAACATGTACCTCCCGTGTGTCACACGAGGGTACATAGCAACGACATTTCTCTTTTTGGTATATATTATCCTTTATAACTTCGCTCTCCCCTCGCATTGACAGCAAATTGATTTAACCTGTCTGCATACTTAATTGTTAACTGTTAACAGAATCGGTTGCCGGTTTGACAAGAAAAAGCATGTCTGTATTTTGTGACCTTCTTACCGGGACCTAGCGTGCATATATATTCAATGTGTCATAATAAAGTGACTCAGTTGTTTTCATCTCGCCTTTGAGTCACAACCTACTCTTGGCCCGTCACATTGATGACCCTGGAAGTCGACTCGCTCCTCCCGCCTTCCCCCGTCACTGTTACTATGGCATACTCCACGAAAGTTGGTGCAGCCCTATTAAAACTTTCGTCGTGCAGCAGCGGAAAGGCGTTTGCTTGGTTTCAGCGCGCAGAAGTCCAGTTCCGTATTAAGGGCGTGAGGACACCTTGACGGAATTCTGCGACTGGCTTTGTGAACAAGGAGACACCACAATAGCACATGACGCCCTTAAAAAATATCTTTTGCAGCAGTACTCGCCGTCGCCAGCTGCCCGTATAGCAAAGCTTTTTCAGCTCTCTAACAACCATTAGGCAACCAAAGGGCTTCGCTCGCCCTCAGGGAAATGACCAGTATCACTCACCTGCAACCTGCCGCAGACGGCTCTCCTCGTGAGGTGAACCTACTTCGTGCCCTTTGGGTACGACCTGTACGTGCTGCCGTACCCGATGTCGATAGTTTACCCATAAAGGACTTGATGACCAAAGCCAACGCCCTTATGGACAGCCACTTCACGACCTTCAAGACACCCATCAATGCCTCCACTCCTGACAAAGAGGACATCTATACAACGTAAACCAAAGCTGACGTGAATGCCGTAGGACACACACGCCTACTCTGTGATGTGCCGGAGTAGCGACAAAGCCACCCATCACCCACCACTCGCTCGCCCTCCAACCAATAACTTCTACAGCCACTTACTGCCGCCCATCGGCCGCAGTTTTCCTACTACACTCCACATTCGGAGCTGCTGCGAAGAAATGTGACAAGGATTGTCATTGGCCAAAAAAAAGTGTAAGTAGGCCATCTCTCGTGTCGATGGCCTCCCGTGTTCCTAATCTTTTTTTTTTATATGATGCAGGAATGGGCGTGCAATTTTCGGTAGACATGGGTGCTTGTCGTTCTCTTTTGTCAAGGGAACTCTTCAAGACATGACGTAGTCTGTCTAAGTCTGCCGACGTCCACCTGGTAGCGGCCAACGGATCTGCGATACCCACCTACAGTAATGAGAACCTTACATTATTGTTTGGAAACGGCGCATTTAATTGGAAGTTGCTAATCCTTGGTGCAATTTTTGTCTCTCATTTCCACCTTATGGTCGATGTCGCCCACCGACGATTGGTCAACGCAGACTCGTATGTCTCGACACCTTTTCAACCCGCCCCCTCTAGCCTCGCTCTCCACATCAGCACACCCATGTATGCCTACCCCCACCTCCTCACATCATACTCGGAATATTTCCGTCCGGAACTTCGCCAAACGCCCACGGCTCCTGCCAAACACGGTATTTATCAACATATCAAGATGACGGGACCCCCAGTCTTCACCAAATTCAGATGTCTGGCACAGGATCGATTGGTGACCGCCAAACAGACGTTAGCCGAAATGGAAGAAATGGGCCGTTGCCAAAAGGCCTCCAGCCCATGGTCGTCACCGTTACACATCGTCCTGACGAAAGACGGCTCCCTCCGTCTTTGTGGGGATTTCAGGCATCTGAACATGCAAACTGAACCGGATCACTACACCCTCCAAAACATCGCCGACATGACCTTTTACCTGCACAAAACCAAGATTTTCTCCACGCTCGATCTCCTGAAGGGCTATTATCAGAGGCCAATGAACCCAGAAGACATCCCCAAGACTGCCATCACCACTCCTTTCGGTACATACACCTTTAATTACTCCTGTTTTGGCCTTCGTAATCCTGGGGTCACTTTTCAACGTCTCATGAATGATATATTAGGGGACCTTCCCTTCTGTGTATGTTATGTAGAGGACATACTTGTGATCTCTTCCTCAAAAGAGGAACACCTCCATCACCTGCTCATCGTGCTCAACCGCCTGCAATAAAACGGCCTTGTAGTCCGGTACGACAAGTGCACCTTTGGTGCCAACGAAGTGTTTTTCTTAGGGCACCGCTTCACTCCTGAAGGAGTCCATCCCTTCCCTGAGAAGGTAGCAGTCATTCAGAACTTCCCTGCGCCCTCGACCGTCAAAGCACTGCAGGAATTCTTGAGCATGATCAGCTATTATCACCGTTTTCTGCCAGCCATTGCTGCCACTGTTGCTCCCCTCTACACCTCCCTCTAGGGGAAGCCAAAAGACCTGAAGTGGGGTCCCCTTCAAGATGAGGCCTTCTGCAACGCAAAGAATGCCCTATCAAACACTGCTACTCTCACTTTTCCTGTACCATATGCCCCTCTCCTTCTCTCCACCCAAGCCAGAGACGTCGCTTTCTTCAGCATAAAACTTGGCTGTCAGTCACTTTTGCCATTTCTTAGAAGGTATGCCCTTCGTCATTCGCACAGATAACATGCCTCTGGTGCATGTCTTCACACGACAGTCTGACGCCTGGTCCACCCGTCAAGGTCGACATATCTCTACCGTGGCTGAATACAATTGCGCCCTTCAACACGTCCTGGGAAAGTGAATCAGGTTGCCAATGCCCTGTCAAGAAACTCGTTGGCCGCCGTTTAGCTGGGATTGGATTACAATGCCTTGGCTGAAGTCCAACGACAGGATACAGAGTAACAAGCATGTAGGACTTCCTGCACATCCCTTGATTGAGAAGACTTCCCCCTTGACAACTCCAATACCACCCTCCTCTGTGATGCCAGTACTGGTAGAACGCGACCGTCGATTCCTACTCCCATGCGCTGACAGATATCTGATTTAATTCATGGCCTTTCACATCCCTTGCGCCGTTCTACTGCAGAGCTGCTGAAGACGAAGTTTATTTGGCACGGCATTACTAAGGATGCTAAGGATTGGGTCCACACCTGTACACTTTGCCAAACTTCCAAAGTACATCGACACGCGCATTCAGAGGTGGGCAC
>NC_090730.1:43015203-43047703 GCF_036898095.1 Palaemon carinicauda
CAACTCACCCTCGATATAGGCAGTTGCGGGACCGTGGTAATATGTAGGGAGACAGTTGCCAGGTAGGTTAATCAACATTACAGTACCGGTAAATAGAGTTTTAGTTACTTGAGGTTGACAAACTCTACACTACTGACAAACAGAGTTTCAGTTTCTTGGGGTTAACCAACTGAACGCTATCAGTAGAATTTTGATTACTCGCTTGATAACCAACTATACGGTACTGGTGAATAGAGTTTTGGGTACTTGGGGTTAACCAACTTTATGGTACCGGTAAATAGAGTTTTGCTTACTTGGGGTTGACCAGCTTTACAATACCGATAAACAGACTTTCGGTTACTTGGTTTTAACCAGCTCTACGGTGCCTGTAAACAGAGTTTCAATTTACTTGAGGTAACCAACTCTACGGTACTAGTAATTAGAGTTTCGATTACTTGGTGTTAACCAACTCTGTGGTACCCGTAAATAGTTTTGGTTACTTGCGGTTATCCGACTCTACGGTACCGGTATATACAGTGTTAGTTTCTTGGGGTAACCAACTCCCCATACCGTTAAAGAGAGTTTTGGTTAATTTGGGTTAACCAATTCTACACTACCTGAAGTAGTGTCAATTACTTGGGTTAACCAACTCTGCAGTACCAGTAAACAAAGTATCAGTTACTTCGGGTTAACCAACCCTATGGTACCGGTAGAGTTTCAAATTCGAAATAAACAAAGGAAGCAAATTGTTAAATAGATCACTTCTCCTAAGCACTTACATTCCTATATCTACCAAAGAATAATAACATTTCTTCCAATAACAATGTTCAACTACATCAACAAATTCTTAAAATATCCTCCAATCAGGGAATCAAATAATGATTCTTGATGTTTAAGGGCTGCCAATATTCAGCAAAATATACTATGACAGAACCATTAACTTTTGTTTTTCCACAGAAATTAACCTCTTGAAAAACTTACTAACTTGCTTAAACGCACAGTTTCCAAGTAATATTTTCTAACTGGATCTAATTTTTCAGCTGGCTGCATTTATTTAACTGTCCTATAAATGCAGGGACCATTAATTAACCTAATCTTTCACATTGAAGTACATGCTTAATTAGCTCTCTGGAAATTACGAGTCATTTGCCTCTTTTACTTACAAGAACTTTAATTTCGTTTTTTTTTTTCTGTTTCCTAATCATGAACATCACTAAACTTTATGTATCTGACAGTTCCCAAACAAATATTTTGAACGATTATCTTTGTTGAATGAGGAAAGATAATTATTCTTATTTTCATTATTGTTATAAAACCAATAATAACTAATACAGCAGAATAAAATCCTAGGCAATGTATATTAATGTAAAAAGGAAAAAAAAATACTAGAATTTTTAACAAATAACTTTAAAACCTGATATTCATTACTAATAATTCTTATTTCACCAAAACATTTGATCCCAAGTGTTAATATATGAAAAGTGGACGGTGCTATATGCATTGACTAAACTTCTTAAAGTATCTAATAAGAAATTGGAAGATATGTATATTTAGTAATGTGTCTGATCGATACATAACTATTTTAATGAAAATATTTTATACTATATAATTCCTATGATTTATTATTCATATTTTACACGGTATTCATAAATGTTGATAGTTAAAGATAGAGGAAAATTCATGAAAACAATAATTAAGATTTATCAAGATATTTGTGTTCAACTCTCTTTCCCCTTTTTATATATTACTGGAGTGGGTACGTATTATTATGTCCAAAATATATTGTGTGCTTTATAAATCTGTTTGCGTATAGAATTTCATGATACGATCTATAAGTTGGAATAAGAGGCATCATTGATAAAATCGTAAAACAACCATAATACGTACAAAACATAAACAAAACTATGAAATTAGAATCATGTGAACATTTTAAAAATGTAAGTTATTATTATTATTATTATTATTATTATTATTTATTATTATTATTATTATTATTATTATTATTATTATTATTATTATTATTACTTGCTAAGCTACAACCCTAGTTGGAAAAGCAGGATGCTATAAGCCCAGGGGCTCCAGCAGGTAAAAATAGTCCAGTGAGGAAAGAAACAAGGAAAAAGGAATTTTTTTTTAAGAACGGCCACAACGTTAATATAAGTATTTCCTATATAAACTATAAAAATTTTAACAAACCAAGAGAAAGGAAATAAGGTAGAATAGTGTGCCTAAGTGTATCCTCAAGCAAGAGAACTCTAACACAAGACAGTGGAAGACCATGGTACAGGGGCTATGGCACTACCCAAGACTAGAGAACAATGGTCTGATTTTGGAGAGTCATTCTCCTAGAGGACTTTGTACAGTATTGATACTTTATATATAAAATCTCGCTCTATATTTACAAGAAGCTACGGAAGTACTGCAATGCGAACAAACCTTCCATTTTAGTGAGATGTATTCTGTTCATGTTTGTTTTATTGTTTTTCCAAAACAACGACAGTTACAGGTGTGGGAAATATATATATATATTTCTTTCAGAGCCATTTTCGAATATTATAGCTATCATATGGCGGGAATATTGGACAGCTTGTTCTACGAGCAGAGCGGTTGATGGTAGAGACAATAACAACAACAACAACTTCGCTTTCTATAATAATAATAATAATAATAATAATAATAATAATAATAATAATAATAATAATAATAATAATAATAATAATAATAATAATAATAATGATGATAATTCCTGAGACAAACTGACCTTCCTGGAGGAAACGAGGTACTTCCGTACAGTCAAGTGCAAAAGTCTTTTCGTCCCCAGTTCCCTTATGTCCCTCCCAATATCTATAGATTCCAGAATTTCAGGTGTAGAAGAGTTTGGTCGTTTGGGGGGGGGGGGGGGAGGCGACGGGTGAAAGCCAGACGCCAGGCAGGGGGGGTGGGCAACGAGCTGGGGGAGGACGCCAGGAAGGGGAAAGTACTAATTGTTAGAGTTGTGAGCTGTGATGGCTGGGAAAACACATAACACTATGAATGAACGTAAATTCAATATAATTACTTAGTTCCTAATTATATCATTATAATAATACTAACTTGCAAACATGTAGTATATTTGATGTGATATTTGCTATACCATTCTCGCGAACAACCTTTTCACAAATATTATCAATGTTTAGTTTGACATTATATTTTGTCCCGACTGAAAAATCTCTCTAAAACACAAGCTAGGAATATCTCTCTCTCTCTCTCTCTCTCTCTCTCTCTCTCTCTCTCTCTCTCTCTCTCTCTCTCTCTCTCATCTCTCTCTCTCTCTCTCTCTCTCTCTCTCTCTCTCTCTCTCTCTCTCTCTCTCTCTGTATATATATATATATATATATATATATATATATATATATATATATATATATATATATATATATATATATATATATATATTGAAAAAGAGGGATTCTAAAGGCCTAAAGTCTGGGATATGGCAGAGTAGGTTTTTAGAGCTGTTACGCGGAAAGAGGTATTTTGTTTCAAAGTAATTCACCATCAACTAATCAGTATGATAATATTTTCGGCAAAGAATCCAAATTATAAATATGTTCTATAGACCCATTTCTTGTGGCACTCGATATAACATTATAAAAGAAAAGTTATTGCCTGAAATTATGAACTTGGTTTAGTTTGGAAATTTTTCCCAGACTGAAAATCCTCACTTATATACATTCCACGAGTCCAATGACCAATCGTTTTCATTAGATAGAATATCTACAATTGGTATGCAACAATTTTATCATATATGAATAAGTATTTCAGGAAACACTAGTGTTTTTTGTGAGCAGTCAATCATCAAGACAGTGATTCCATGAAGATGGTATTCATAATCACTTTTGGAATATGGCCTTGGATTTCCTTTATAATATTTCCGCGTTGATCAATCCTTTTTGGAAAAATGTCATCTATACAGATGAAAAATATTTTAAATCAATGGAAGCACGAACAATGCCTTTCTGGAGGTGACGGAATACCCGCTATGATGAGACAAATATTCAGAAAAGAACTATGAATGGAAGAGTTCGTAATAATATGTGGAGATGGGTGATTATTTGGAAGGTTCAAGAGCAATGATTACGTGGATGTCCTCCTTCCTCCAGTGTGAGCCATGGCCATTCCCAATCCACACCCAATCGTTCTAGTGCACGATAATAGCCCCACCCATATCAACACATTAATTAGAGCTTAGTTACAGCATACGGGTTATAAACTGGCCACCAAAGGGGTCCGACCTCAACCCCATAGAGAACCTATGGGCAATAATGGCTCGTTAATGGGAAGCGGGGAGAGCAACGAACGTGCTAAGCCATCTAAACAAGAGCGCGTTTGAATTGTGGGTGTTAATACTTCACTTTGCTTGGGCTTATATTATCTTGCTTTTCTAATAATAATAATAATAATAATAATAATAATAATAATAATAATAATAATAATAATAATAATAATAATAATAATAATAATAATGATGCTGGATGGACATCAAACTCATGGGCGATTAGTTTACATTGTATATATGAATGATTCTTGAATTATAATTAAAATAATGAGACTTTTTTCTTTATTTCTAATCAAATATTTATATTCAGTACGCTAAGCAACTACATCTGGTCACTGTAGTCTAGTTTTTACACTATACTATTGGAGTCATATTATAATCTAAATAAAGACAACTATAAAACCATCTTTAATACCAACTAAATATAATTGATTGTTAACCAGGAAATTACTGCTGGAACCAGAGCTTATTCAATTGGAACATAAAATCAACATGTGTTCCATACCATAGTAACAATTAAAACAATATTGCTCTTCTACTAAGTGAAAGCAGACATTCTAATATGACCAGCTTCCACCCAATTTGTCTCATTGTTAACATGTCGTCAGTAACTATTATAGAGATATTCTGTAATGCAAATATTGCAAGCATTAAGTGACTTGTCTTCATAGAATCTACAAAATGCAGTAGAATTTATTTGTTCATAACTCTATATAAACCGTATCTTGAAAAAAGAATAAAAAAAAAAGATTTAACGGGACTAAGAAAAGCCATAACTGCACCTAACCGAACCTTACGTGGTGTCAGCTAAGGGAGGATATAAAGAAATATAAAGATTATTTGTTAGTGCTCTCTGATGATTGACTGCTCACCACAAAAGCTAGTGTTTCCTGAAATGCTTGTTCATATATGCTGTATTGTTGCATACCAAATGTAGATATGCTATCTAAGAAAAATGAGTTGTTATTGGACTCAGGAATTGTGTATTAGTAATGTTTTCCAGTGTGGACAAATTTTCCAAACTATACAAAAGATCATTATTTTAGCCAAAAACTTTTCTCTTAGAATCTTACATTCAATAACAACTAGTGGATCTATACAAGGTAATTATAATCTGGGAATCATTGACGGAAAAATATATCTAAAAACACAAGCTATGAATAACTCTCTCTCTCTCTCTCTCTCTCTCTCTCTCTCTCTCTCTCTCTCTCTCTCTCTCTCTCTCTCTCTCTCTCTCTATATATATATATATATATATATATATATATATATATATATATTATATATATATATATATATATATATATATATATATATATATATATATGTGTGTGTGTGTGTGTGTGTGTGTATATATATATATATATTTATATATATATATATATATATATATATATATATATATATATATATATATATATATATATATATATATATATATATATATATATATATATATAATATATATATATATATATATATTATATATATATATATATTAAAGGAGAGGTATTCTAAAGGCCTAAAGTCTGGGATATGGCAGAGTAGGTTTTTAGAGCTGTTATGCAGAAAGAGGTATTTTGTTTCAAAGTAATTCACCATCGACTAATCAGTATGATAATATTTTCGGCAAAGAATCCAAATTATAAATATGTTCTATAGACCCATTTCTTGTGGCATTTGATATAACATTTTAACAGAAAAGTTATTCCCTAAAATTATGAACTTTGGTATAGTTTGGAAATTTTTCCCAGACTGAAAATCCTCACTTATATACATTCCACGAGTCTAATGACCAATCGTTTTCATTAGATAGAATATCTACAATTGGTTTGCAACAATTTATCATATATGAATAAGTATTTCTGGAAACACTAGTGTTTGTGTGAGCAGTCATTCATTGAGACAGTGATTCCATGAAGGTTCAAGAGCAATGATTACGTGGATGTCCTCCTTCCTCCAGTGTGAGCCATGGCCATTCCCAATCCACACCCAATCGTTCTAGTGCACGATAATAGCCCCACCCATATCAACACATTAATTAGAGCTTAGTTATAGCATCCGGGTTATAAACTGTCCACCAAAGGGGTCCGACCTCAAACCCCATAGAGAACCTATGGGCAATAATGGTTCGTTAATGGGACACGGGGAGAGCAACGAACGTGCTAAGCCATCTAAACAAGAGCGCGTTTGAATTGTGGGTGGTTAATAGTTCACTCTGCTTGGGCTTATATCATCTTCCTTTTCCAATAATAATAATAATAATAATAATAATAATAATAATAATAATAATAATAATAATAATAATAATAATGCCGGATGGATATCAAACTCATGGGCGTTTAGTTTACATTGTATATATGAATGATTCTTGAATTAGAATTGAAATAATTAAACTTTTTCTTTATTTCTCATCAAATATTTATATTCAGTAAGCTAAGCAGCTACATTTGGTCACTGTAGTCTAGTTTTTTACATTATATTATTGGGGTCATATTATAATCTAAATAAAGACAACTATGAAACCATGTTTAATACCAACTGAATATAATTCATTGTTAACCAGGAAATTACAGCTGGAACTAGAGGTTATTCTGTTGGAACATAGACTCAACATGTGTTCCATACCATAGTAACAATTAAAACAATATTGCTTTTGTATAAGTGAATGCAGATATCCTAATCTGACCAGCTTTCACCTAATTTGTCTCATTGTTAATCACCTGTCGTCAGTAACTATTATAGAGATATTCTGTCATGCAGATATTTCAAGCATTAAGTGATTTGTCTTCATAGAATCTACAAAATGCAGTAGAATTAATTTGTTCATACCTCAATATAAACCGTATCTTAAAAGAAGAATAAAAAAAAAGACTTAACGAGACTAAGAAAAGCCATAAATACACCTAACCGAACCTTACGTAGTGTAAGATAAGGGAGTATACAAAGAAATATAATGATTATTTGTAGTTGTTCTTTGATGATTGACTTCACACAAAAACTAGTGTTTCCTGAAATGCTTGTTTATATATCCTGCATTGTTGCATACCAATCGTAGATATGCTATCTAAGAAAAATGAGTTGTTATTAGACTCAGGAATTGGGTATTAGCAAGGTATTTCAGTGTGGACAAATTTTCCAAACTATACAAAAGTTTCATTATTTTAGCCAAAAACTTTTCTGTTAGAATCTTATATTGAATAATAACTAGTGGGTCTATACAACGTAATTATAATCTGGAATCATTGCCGAAAATATTTTGATACTGATCAAATGACAGTGAATTAATTTCAAACCAAATTGTTCCTTCCCTGCCTTTAGAATCACAATCTTTCGACACACACACACACACACACACACACACACACCACACACATATATATATATATATATATATATATATATATATATATATATATATATATATAGAGAGAGAGAGAGAGAGAGAGAGAGAGAGAGAGAGAGAGAGAGAGAGAGAGAGAGAGAGAGAGAGAGAGAGAGAGTGGACTAACACCTGGTGTTTACAAAGGATTTTTCAGTCAAGACATAATAATTGCCAAACTAATCATCGATAATTTTTGTCAACAAGTTGTTCGTGAGAAGGGTATAGTAAAAAACAGAGCAAATGTAAGTTAGAATCATAATAATCATAAAACTAGGATCGGATCGTGTGGTATTATACTGAATTTGCGTTCGTACATATGATATTGTTTCCCTGGCCATCACACACCATACAGCTCTAACAAATAGTACTTTCCCCGCCCGTCGTCTGCCCCTTCTTGGCGTCCTCCCCTAGGCCCGTCACACCAGCCCCCCTACCAGTGGTCCTCCCTCTTAAAAACCAAACTCTTCTACACCTGAAGTTCTGGAATCTATTGAAATGTGGGTGACAGTGGAGACCGAAGACGACAGGACATTTGGATTTGACTGTACATAGAATATCATATGGGGAAAAAAAAAAAGGATTCTTTCGCAGTTAATACACTTGTTCAACATGCATTCATTGGTTCGGCGTTTTCAATATCATTTGTTATTATATCACCCTCTGAGCCTGTTAATGGGCTAATGCTGTTATTAATTGATTTTCTAATGTTTATATATGTTTTCATAGTGTGTCAGTTTTCTGGGACACTAGCTTATGGTTCACCAAATGGGTGATAATTTACAACACCACGCTCTCCATTTACTCCAATATAATTCAATCCTGCCATTCTCACCTGCTTGCACAGTAATTAGGTGGTTATTTAAATTCTGGGAAAGCAATAATTAGCAAGATAAGTTGAAGAAGGGAGACAGGGTTATAAAAAGAAAATAGCTCGGTTTCCTCACTAAACGACTTGAAACTGACGTTAACATAGCCAACCAAACAGAATTCGTAATGCCAGCATACATAAACAGAAGTTCGTGATGCCAGTGTAGATTTGATATACTGTATATTCAAAATATACTTAATAAAAATTGACTGATTACTCAAAATTGTCACTATTTGTAAATTGCATATTTTATGGACTCTTTTGAGTAATTAATGTATTTTTAATTGAGTATATTTTGAATATATAGTATATCAAATGTACGCTGGCATCATAAACTTCTGTTTATGTACGCTGGCATCACAAATTCTGTTTGGTTGATGATGTTGACATGTCAGGTCCAAGTCGTTTAGTAAGGAAACCGAGCTATTTTCTTTTTATAACCTCTTCTCCTATCTTCAACATATCTTGATAATTATTGCTTTCCTAGAATTTAAATAACCACCTAATTACCGTGCAAGAAGGTGAGAACTGCAGGATTACATTATATTGGAGTAAATGGAGAGCGTGGTGTTGTAAACTATTACCACTATTTTTCCTAGTTGTCTATTCACCTCTTCGTCCTATTCTCAAGATTGATATGGTGGTCTGTTCATTACTAGTAAGGAAATTTTTTTCCTTTGTTGTTATTATTTGCACATCTCACTTCATATTCGGTTTCTATTTTAATTCATATTGGGTTTAAATGATTTCTAACGGAGCATTATCGCTCAATCCATTTTGGCGAGGTGATTCTTCTTTAAAAAACTTAAAATCTGGAATTTTGTTTTCCTCCAATAGAATCTTTTTTTTTCTTTTTAATCCAAGTCCTGGTGATACGTACTATAGCAAATTCCGCACTAGCTATTGTTGCCTTGATGTTTTTTTTATTTTGTATCTAACTGACTGAGCATTATATTGAGCCTCTTTTGAGAGATTTTTATATTTTTCTTTTCTTCTGTGGTTCCACTAGTTTCCTTGATTTATTGGTATTTTTGTTTTACTTCTATTTGAATCATCTAAACAGGCTGACATATTTCTTCTGTTTAATGTTGAGGGTTTTCTAAGGGGCGAGTTTGTACTTTGACTATTGTGTTCCTTGTGTAATTGTATAGGTTAATATTAACTTGATTTCCATATAATGTCTTGTCTTCTTCAGTAAAGAGTAAATCATCTCTTTTGCACAACTTTCTCTTGCCATGGAAAGTGTCCCAAGGATATATAAATGTAACTTTTTTTAGCTGGCATATGGAATTCAACCTTCCATTTGTCTTCATGGCCTTACCGATGTTGAAGTTGCTGACACTGGATAACTTTAACTATTGCATTATTCGTCTTATTCCTAGAGTTTCAACTGTTTTTTTCAAGCTTTTTAACCAAAGGTTCTGTTTGGCCAGCGGTTTCTTTTCTTAGGAACAGATTGTTTCTAGTTGCCTAAACAATAATAGTGGTTTTGATGTTCTCCATATTAGACTTGCTAACTACTTCCATCTTTTGTGCATTGGCACCCTGGATAGGACCTGACTTTCCCTTCTTTAGAGGCCAAATGTCTCACCTTGGTCTTTTACCATAGGGTATCTGAATAACATAGTCTCCTCTACTTCTACTAGGAGGAAAAATCTGTTTCTGGTAGCAGTTACATTTCTAGGCTGTTGTTTCATCATGCCATTTGTTCCCCTCCCTCTAGTGGGTTTTGTGAACTCTCTTTTGTTATTGCTAATTATTCCCTTATTATGTACTGTCCTTGATTTTAAGTTATTTTGTATCTCTTGATTACTAATTCCCTTTTCTACTAAATAATCTATGATATCTTTATTAGTGATTTCTAACTATTGTAACTTGGACATAATCTCTATAATTTGTTTCGTAGTTCTCGGTTTGACAGGCATACACTAGAGCACAGGTTTTACAGCTCATCCTTCTTTGAAGTCGACGCATCATTTGTTTATCTGGCGCTTTGAAAATATATGCTTTAACTTCAGTTACTCACTCATCTTTAATTTCTTTATACTACTGTCTGATATATATATATATATATATATATATATATATATATATATAAATCTACTAGGAGATCCTTGCCAACTAGTTCTTTACTTTCTTTCTTTGGGGCCACTAATACAGAAAAAGGTGGTGTGGTTGATATTTACCCTATCTGTTGCCGAGAGAGAGAGAGAGACATAGAGAAAGAAAGGAAGAGAGAGAGGAACTGGAAAAAGTGATACATTGTGAAGGATATACAAAGAGAGAGAGAGAGAGAGAGAGAGAGAGAGAGAGAGAGAGAGAGAGAGTGTGTTTACAAGGGGTTACAGAGATTTTCGATAGTTCAAAGACTTTTTAGTTCATTTGCGAAGACTCCATTTTCTGTTGGGTAGAGAGAATTAGTTTGCTTAGAGACGTTTTATGATCTTGTCTCACTTGTTCTTACATTTGTTTACCGGGTAACTGTTCACTATATCCACTGGAAGTCTTTTCCATGTATTTGTGATTTTGTAGGTGAATAAATTACCACATTGAGTGATGTATCTTTTCAATTCTAAATTGCATCCGTCGCCTCTGGTCTGATTTGTGCTAAGTGTTAAAAGGTTGATCTAGTCTATATTTGTTATTCCTTTAAGAATTTTGAATATGACTATTAGCTGTGCCCTTAGTCGTCCAGTTTGTAGATGAAATAAGTTCAAACATACCATTTACAGATTATATTAAAACTGACTCAGTCCTTGGGACTAATTTCGTAGCCCCCTTGTACTACTTCGAGTCTACTTATATACTTCTGAATACTTGAAACCAAGCACTGAACTCCACATTCTAAATGAGGTCTTACTAGTGATGTGCACTGTTGTAGTACAATGTTTATATTTTTGCATATTTTTATTTCATTAACCAGCAGTGAGTATACTGATTGTTGGTTACTATAACATATGTGCAAAACTGCATTTCCCAGAGTTGAAAGGCTTTTGTCATTTTCTAGGCCGTTCTCCCAACTTAATTAGATCCTCTCTTAACACTTCGACATGTGCAAAAAAATCCTTCTGGTTTTCTTTTCGAACTGAAACTACTTTTCTCTTTATTGATCTTGGCATTTGTGAATAGTTTATCTATATTTCTGATTAAGGTTTTGTGTTCGTGGAGAGAGAGAGAGAGAGAGAGAGAGAGAGAGAGAGAGTCATTTTTAAATTGTAAAATATGAAATAATTAAAATGCCAATTAACCAGATTATATTCAGGAGAGAGAGAGAGAGAGAGAGAGAGAGAGAGAGAGAGATCCAACTTAGATAGATTACTACACTACGTGAAAAAGGAATTTAATGGAACTAGCAATTTCTCTATTAGCCTGAATTTTCAAAGGTGCCCGAACCACTGAGTAAAGTAAATTTCCGCTTTTTAAACTTTCCACTCGTATTTCAATATTCTAGCATAAGTAATATTGCGCATATCTATCTATCTATTTTTGTGTATTTGTATTTATAACCAGACACTAGCTCTCTCTCTCTCTCTCTCTCTCTCTCTCTCCTTATATATATATATATATATATACATATATATACATACATATATATACATATATATATATATATATATATACATATATATATATATATATATATTTATATATATATATATATATATGCATAGACATATATATATATATATATATTTATATATATATATATATGCATAGACATATATATATATATATATATATCAAATTCAAGAAATCTTCAAAACAGTCACTTTATCAACCTAAGTATATGGTATTTTGAGAACCTTGGTCATAATGATTATCTCTGTATTCACTGCCTTCCCGAATATCTTATTCTCATGAATGTAATTACTCATTTTTACACGTCTATATTATTGTTGTTTGCCAGCTTCTTCCCTCTTATTTTCTATTTGGCTCCTTATTCCATGCAATTCCATTTTATCTTTTTTATTTTCTTAGTAAACTGATAGATTAATCTAACACTACTTGTTTTATAAAATATTTTCACCATTTTTTAACAGAAATATATTACTCACTCGACCTGATCCGATTTTGGAATTTTGCATTTTAACTTTATGCTAAAAGCACTTTTTGGTTTCTAAGAAAGGCTATTATTCACTAAAATCTTATTTCATATAAATCCAAATTTAACTTTTATTTTTCTTAAACTCTGTTTCAATGAATTAAAGTTTAGGTAATCGTTCAATGACCCTTATTTCAACCGCTACATTTATTAACGCTGTGTCTCCTCTTCTTTGGGCTAAAAAATTTTGGAAAATATAATAATTTAAAATCATGCATTTACAATGTTCACATCCCTTTTTGAACACGTATTCACGAGCTTATCCACATTTTCATTTATCCCCAATAGGATCTTTTTCTTGTTTACCTACAAATCAATCTAAATATCCAATCACAACCAACCTCCTCTACTCTTCGAACTCTACCAGGGACAGATTCAGTGTCTAGCGTTTTTTTTTTTTTTTTTTTTTTTTTTCTACACATAAAGGTTAGTCCAAAGAACCCGTATATCAGCATTCGCTGTGCATTCACGCATTAACCTCTTCCTCATTTTAAGGGAATTGAAATAAAAATGTTATTGCCATAAAAGTTCATAGGTAATGATGCATCGAATCTCAAGTAAAAGATATACCTTATAGTAATTTGCAGGGTCATTATTAAAAGGATACGTACAATTGCCATATTTAGGTCTCTTATCTTCATGTAAATGGTATTCATTCATTTACGATCACAAGATCTCAGGAAACATAATACATATGTAGGCTTGTGCACAAATGCATGTGTGGCGCATACTATCTGTCATACCATATATGTGTTAAAAATTGATCATAAAAGACTATTTTAGTCTCCATGAATGAAGACTTTCAATGACCAGTCATCTTCCAACGATGCTTTCTTTAACACCGATGGGTCAACGCAACGGCCTCACACTAAGGTGAATTTTTCAAACATTTTCGATCTGAGCGATCTGAGGCGCCGAGAATAGAGTTAAAACTTTCACGGGGTTTCACTTTTCTTCTCTCTTGCAGCAATAAGAAACCTCAGAGGGGGTGTGTATTGCAATAATCGAACTTCTCGACTTTCGCTTCGAAGTTAAGGCCAGCAGGCAGGCAAGAGAGGCTTTCGCCTCCCGTCACTCCTTATCACGCTAATAAACCAACTTCTTCGACTTCGGAAAAAGTTGAGCACTGACAAACTGACTTTCTCCCTCTGCCCCTTATTCTTCCTTACCTTCCATCCCTATTCCCTTTTATCCCATTTAGTAAGTTTAATAGTAATTAGTTTACTTTGCTTAGGAAGATCTTGGTTTAAATTCTAACAGGCTAATAGATCACATTTGATTCTTGCGAGCGCGCTGTTATGCTGTATCTGAAAGGCGAGGCGAATGCAACTAACTTTATTTCAACATACAACAGGCTTATGTACATGACTTTCAGAGGAAGAAGGTAAAAGAAATTCAAACAAATAAATTCATGAAAAGACAGTCTGAAACTGAGGTGTAGAGCGAGATATATAATAGAAAAGAAAAAGAAATGTTACAATGTATTAGTGTCTGTGAAACACGTGCTGTGTAATTTCCAGTATGTGGTAGTCATTCAAAATGGTTTAATTGCAGTCATTTTCCCCGTTCGTATGACCCAACCCTGTGGCATTCATTTTCCTCCTAAGTTTTGAAAATTTCTATTGGTAAATTTATTACCGTGGATTCAGTCAACTTTATGAAAATATTTATAGATGATTAAAGTTAATATGAGGATGCTAAGTGTGATGACACTTATTCGTTAATATAGCAAAGATTCCACCTTCACTGGGTGTCGAAGATAAATTCGTATAAATTGAATAATTAA
Source organism: Palaemon carinicauda (assembly GCF_036898095.1). Lineage (NCBI taxonomy): Eukaryota > Metazoa > Arthropoda > Malacostraca > Decapoda > Palaemonidae > Palaemon > Palaemon carinicauda. The sequence continues at coordinate 43,029,642 of NC_090730.1, forward strand.
TTATATCTAAAGGATATTGATCTCAACATATTCAACTTCACTTGAAAGTACATCATTCATTAAGAGAACTTTAAAATCATGGTAGTTTAAACTCTCTCTCTCTCTCTCTCTCTCTCTCTCTCTCTCTCTCTCTCTCTCTCTTTCTCTCTCTCTCTCTCTCTCTCTCCGTGTCTCAATGTCTCACATTATAACATCGTTGTTAACACAATTCACATTAATTTTCATCAAGATCATTTCCTGATCAGTGTGTCTTTATGTATTTCTCATGAGCAATACTATTAAAAGAAGATCTCGATTTTCTTTTATTTTGATGGTTATGATCTCTCTCTCTCTCTCTCTCTCTCTCTCTCTCTCTCTCTCTGTGGGACACAGAATAGAAGAAAAATTGTAAGGTGATTATTTAGCACGATGTTTCGGGAAGATAATTCACAGCGAGGGAATTTACTCAACAACCTAGGAAGGGAAACAGCAAGGTCTCGAGTTCACTTCACTGTGGACGCAAATACTTCAAGAAATAACATCTCTATTAAACAAACATAAACTTTGCATGTGAGTGGGAATTTTAGCAGCGAAAAAGATAGAATGCTGCAATTGCTTTCTCTCTAGTTGTTTAATATGCATCGCAATATAGGGGAAAAGGGGCGGGGAAAAAAGAGAACAGAAAGATGGGAAAAAAAGGCGATAGTATTCAGTTTATCTAACCATCTTTTATATCAACGTGGAGATGGAACTATTCAGCTCTTATCCCAAGGGTGTTCTTCTTCTTCTTCCTCCTCCACTTCTTGTTGTTCCCTCCTTTCACACGACTGGACAGCAGTTGGGGATGAAAACCTCAAATTAGCCCCTTGCTCATGCCATCTCAGTCAGTTAACAATCATTACTGGAGATGGTGGAGTTTAATCTTCAGTGTATTGAAAATTATATTTTCCCTAAATTCTGAGTTAAATCTAGTGACTTTTCCCTGCTTTTCCGCATGATTTTAGGGGATTTCGGATCGATTCAATACCAGCACTGATTGGCCTAAATGTCGAGCACTTTGGTCCCAAGTTGGTCTATCCAGCGGCACACATGTTCCCAACGGGGACCTGCTTTAAACACTTAGCTTTCGCGACTTCGGACGTGGATGCAGTTATGCTCGTTAGGCAGCCATTTACCCGCCCACCCCAAATGGCACCGAGATGCTGCACAGATGCGGCTAATGTCTGGCTTCGTCGCTTTCTTTTTCGCAGATTCTCGCGTCTTTAATCTTCCGCTGAAGAATGATTTGGAGGATGTTTTATGTTCTCCCTAGGCTCTCTTCTAATTTTTAAGAATGTGAGTGATTTATTTTCTGCGAGAAGTGCTTTAATATTTCCTGATAAATAATCTGTTTAATTTTATTATTTTTCCTACAGTTCTCGCTGAACGAATGAAAAAGTGTATCGAAATTCTTTGCTGATACTGGAAACAGTATAACAAATATCTCCCAAAATATTGAAATGTTTATTTTATCAGTCTGAGATCGGATCACAAAATATACAGTAATGGGTTGCTATTTGATATACCAATAATTTACTGAAGCATAAAAACTAGATTTCAGAAGACGGAAACAGCAAATGGAAAAAATTAGTTGAAAGAAACAATACTGTAACCTTTTTCCATCAGGACGGATGAGAGGAATATTTAATGAAGGAGACGCGTTTCTTATATAATATGTCCTTTAAAAGAAGGATAAACCTCCTCTTTGGTGAAAGGATGAGATATCCAGATTTGCTTTTAATTTTCATGATCGTTCTGGTTGCTGTTAAAAATTACGGTATGAATATATCTTCACAAGATATATCCACGTTCCCAATTTCACTTGCGTAAGAAATATAAATCAAATTGCTGAATTACGAAGGAAACGCTTACTACAAACATATTAATGTTTTTGACATCTCAGGGTTTCTTATACAATTCCTAAACGCATATACACAATGCAAGGAGCTGGATAAATGATACTGATTATAACAAAGACAAACTTTATGGATCGCATATAAACTTGCCGTTTGCTATATCAATCTAGCTATAAATGAAATGAATAACCATAGTATAATCATTCATAAATAAGGGAACCATAGCATTCATTAAAAAAAAAAAAATAACTAAAAAAATATCCTTTTATTTCATGATATTGAGGATACATTTTGATTAGACACACCTACTGTCAGATCATTTCTATGCAGGGTGCGCCATGTACATACGTATGACAGCATCATGTACATTATCACAATATAACATGGGTGACGTAAACACGCATAAGAATGAGATCCAACTCACTCCCCTCGGCGTTGTGTTTATCTCAATGTAATTAGCAAATGATTACAGGTGGAACAACATTGCAGAATAATGCATTGCCTTCGGAATGAGCATAATTACCTTCCTGAATTGTATAACTCAGGGAAAATGAGCAAATTGTATCTCTAATGACCAACGCTTAGCTAAATATTAAATACAGAGCAAATGACAAAAATAGCCAAAAGCCATGCCGATGAATATAAGAGCTTTTGGGTGAATGGAACCGCCTTGTTTATTATTCCAAATAACAATATATTTTTTCTGTAAGTAGTCTACTTTAAAAGGGGAGCCAAAACAAATAGCCCTCAAATAAACCATGATACGAATGTTGCAACTAGCTTCCTGTATGTTACAAGCCAGGTATTTTCTGTTAAAACGCTAATATATATATATATATATATATATATATACATTGACGTTGAAACACTTGTTGAGCTTATCTGATGCAAGTTAGATATTTTTGTTAGAACACTACCTCACACACACACACACGCAGATATATATATATATATATATATATATGAAGTGAGTGATTGGCTTTCGGTGAGAGTGGGGCTGAGACAGGGGTATGTGAGGTCACCATGGTTGTTTAACATGTATGTTGATGGAGTGGTGAGCGACGTGAATGCTTGAGTGCTTGGACGAGGATTGAAACGGGTAGACGAGAATGCTCATGAATGAGAGGTAAATCAGTTTTTGTTTGCGGATGATACTGTACTGGTTGCAGACGTAGAGACGCTTTGCGATTAGTGACAAAATTTGGAAGGGTATGTGAGAGAATGAAGATGAGAGTTAATGTAGGTAAGAGTAAGGCTATGAGATGTACGAGAAGGGAAGGTGATGTGAGGTTGAATGTCATGTTGAATGAAGAGTTACTTGAGGAGGTGGATCAGTTTGAGTACTTGGGGTCTGTTGTTGCAGCAAATGGTGGGGTGGAAGCAGATATACTGTACATCAGAGAGTGAATGAAGGGTGCAAAGTTTGGGGGCAGTGAAGGGAGTGGTATAGAATAGAAGGTTGGACATGAATAAAAAGAGAGTTCTGTATGAGAAAGGGATTGTACCAACTGTGATTTATGGATCGGAGTTGTGGGGAATGAAAGTGATGGAGAGACAGAAATTTAATGTGTTTGAGATGAAGTGTCTGGTGTATCTCGAGTATATAGGGTTAGGATCGAAGAGGTGAGGGTGAGAACGGGTGTAAGAAATAAGTTAGCAGCTAGAGAGGATATGAATGTGTTGAGTTGGTTTGGCCATGTTGATAGAATGGAAAATGGCTGTCCGCTAAAGAAGGTGATGAATGCAAGAGTTGATGGAAGAAGTACAAGAGGAAGGCCAAGGTTTGGGTGGATGGATGGAGTGAAGAAAGCTCTGGGTGATAGGAGGATAGATGTGAGAGAGGCAAGAGAGCGTGCTAGAAATAGGAATGAATGGCGAGCGATTGTGACGCATCTCATGTAGACCCTTCAGCTTCATCTGGTCGCCTTGGATGACTGCAGTGGTAGCAGCAGTAGGGGATTCAGCGTTATGAAGTTTCATCTGTGGTGGATAACAGGGGAGGGTGGGCTGAGGCACCCTAGCAGTACCAGCCGAACTCAGTTGAGTCCCTTGTTAGGCTTGAAGGAATGTAGAGAGGTAAGGTCCCCCTATTTTGTCATTTATTTGATGTCGGCTAACCCCCAGAAATTGGGAAGTACCTTGGTATATATATATATATATATATATATATCACAAGCACACGTGATTTTAATCAATGTAAATATCTCCCACCAAAGGCATTTAATACCGAATTCTATCTTGGGAATACATAACCACTTGGAATTCATTTTATGGTAACAGCTTCTGGCCGGGTAGAGATTCAAACCCCACATGTGGGCCGGAAACCATGCTAGCACGACTCTACCGACTGAGCTATCTCTCTTGATGACTGAGCTATCTCAGCACGAATCTACCGACTGAGCTATCTCTCTTGATGACTGAGCTATCTCAGCACGACTCTACCGACTGAGCTATCTGAGCTATCTCAGCACGACTCTACCGACTGAGCTATCAAGAGAGATAGCTCAGTTGGTAGAGTCGTGCTGGCATGGTTTCCTGCCCACAGGTGGGGGTTCGAATCTCTACCCGCCCAGAAGCTGTTACCATAAAATGAATTTCAAGTGGATATATATTCCTAAGATATAATTCGGTATTAAATGCTTTTCGTGGGTGCGATATATATATATATATATATATATCATCTCCTCATACGCCAATTGACGCAAACGGCTACGGTTAGATTTCAGCAGTTGTCTCTGTCTTGAACTTTTAATTTAATACCCCTCCATTCATCATCTCTCACTTCATACTTCACAGTCCTCAACCATATAAGCCGGGGTCTTCCAACTCTTCTAGTACCTTGTGGAACCCAGCTAAACTTTTGGTGAACTAATCTCTCTTCGGGAGTGCCAAACAATCTCCTTCTTTCTCTTTGCCTACACATACGCCGAATAATCTGGACTATTCTTTACAGATCCTCCTCTGTCCTCATACACCTGACAGCACTGAGATTACTAAAAAATTCTTCTTCGCTCAATTGGTTAACTACTGCACTTTATTTTTTTAGTGGTTACTTTCCTCTTGGTAAGGGTAGAAAAGACTCGTTAGCTATGGTAAGCAGCTCTTCTAGGAGAAGAACACTCCAAAATCAAACCATTGTTCTCTAGTCTTGGGTAGTGACATAGCCTCTGTACCATGGTCTTCCACTGTCTTGGGTTAGAGTTCTCTTGCTTGAGGATACACTGAGGCACACTATTCTAACTGATTTCTCTTCCTCTTGTTTTGTTAAAGTTTTTATATTTTATATAGGACATTTATTTTAATGTTACTCTTCTTAAAATATTTAATTTTTCCTTGTTTCCTTTCCTCACTGGGCTATTTCCCCTGCTGGGGCCCCTCGGCTAATATCATTCTGGTTTTCCAACTAGGGTTGTACCTTAGCCAATAGTAATAATAGAAATAATACTGCTTACCATGATTTCATCCACATATAGCCCTCGAGTAATCTCTCTTCTAGTGTAATTTATAATCCTGTCCTGCCATTTAACTCCCAATATTCTTCAGAGGATTTTGTTCTCTAATCTACTAAATCTGTTGGACATTGTTTCATTGTCATATCATGACTCATGTCCATAGAGTAACGACAATCTCACTAAACTGACATATAGCCTGATTTTTATAAGCAATTTCAAGCGATTTAATTTCCAGATTTTACTTATAGCCTAGTCATTGTTTGATTTGCTTTGTTCAATCTTTCATTAAACTCTATTTCTAAAGACCCTGTATTGGAGAGCATAGTTCCTAAATACTTGAATGATTCTACCTGATTAATCCTTTCTCCTTCCGATGATATTTCATCTTCCATTGCATATTCCGCTCTCCTCACCTCTGTCTTTCATCTGTTTATCTTGAGGCTAACCTTGTGTGATAATTTATGCATTCTGGTAAGCAAGCTTTGCAAATCATGTCGTGTTCTGCTGAAATTATCAGCATCATCAGCATACTATAGGTCAGCTAATTTCCTATTATCAATCCAGTCCAGTCCTTTTCCACCATCTTCAACTGTTCTACCCATTGCAAAATCCATGAGAAGGATAAAAACATAGGGACAAAACATTCCCTTGGAGTACGTGTTCACTGGAAATTCATTTGATTAGACTCCACTAATGTTAGCTTTTTATTTGCTATGCTCATGAACAAAATTAATCAAATACACGTACTTAAAAGGAATTTCATTATGTCGCAGGTCATTGAACAAAATTGGCAGGTACCCCATATCAAAGGATTTTTCATAACCTACAAATGTCATAAAAAGTGGAATTCTATATTCGACATATTGCTCTCTCTCTCTCTCTCTCTCTCTCTCTCTCTCTCTCTCTCTCTCTCTATATATATATATATATATATATATATGCAAAATATGATTTATTAAAAGCAGCACATTCAAGAACATATTGAGAAAAAATTCAAATTCCCCAAAGCATATTAACGGATGCATTTATGAAATTCCATGCAATCAGTGTAATAAACAATACATTGGTCAAAGTGGCGAAGCACTAGAAACTCGATTAAAACAGCAAAAATATAATGTATGAACGGGAAACATTGCCAGCAGTCTTTATCAGCATATAAATGATTGCAACCATACTATTAATTGGAAAGCTGCTAAAGAACTCATATGTTGCAAAGAATTGGTTAAAAGAAATGTTATTGAAACATTTCTTATTAAGATAACATTCGAAGATCTGTTCAACACCAGTTCAGGTACGTACAAACTGGAGGAAGTATTAGTAATCAATATTTTTAAATAACTAGCTTTAAAGTAATTTGTAATTTGCTCATTTTTGTTCCGTTTTACGTCATCACAGAGGTTTCTTTGTATTCATATTCTATTTTTAAATCAGAAGACCGTCAAGAGGTGTAATAAAAACATGAAAGCGCTTGTCCAATCTTCGTTTCCTATTTCCTCCCGGCCTGCTGTTATCTGCAGACATCACTAGTTCCAGCGATTTGTCGTTAACATGAATGCTGGACACGTCTTCAATCATTTTACTTCATTTGGGGAACTATTCCAAGCTTTGATTCCTCTTGTGACGACGTTTTATTCTGTTTACTACGAGCACACCGTGTGAAACTACAACATCGCCTTTTATGAGCCTATATGGAGGAGCACGTGATTCTGAGATCATTGACGAATAGGATGTTGAACCGATTGTCCTTCGTCCTCTTCAAGGATTACCACCGCCTTATACTCCAGAAACACATAGAACTAGCAAAGGTCGAGGAGACAGCTGCTTTTCAAGAATTACGAGGACAAAAACGAAAATTTTGTTAAATGCAATACCAGAAAACTTTGTGAATGTTGTTTTTTATTTTTGTTACAATAAATTAAGAGTACAAATCAAAAAGACGGGAATAGATCATAGACAAAAATTAAACTGACTAAAACAGAATAGCAAATGGACAACTAATGCCAATAATGACTTCATTTGTAACATTTCTGACAAACTTTTAGATAACAACACCTTAACAGCTTTAGGTTATGGTATAAATTTCTCTGTTAAAGAAGATATAGACTGGCTAGAAATTGGAAGTGGATTTCGTAAACTTTGGAAATATAATTACGTCCCAATGGATCAAATCACTTATGTAAAGGCATTGTGTATGGTATTTCTAGTTGTGCTGAATCCTCTAATATCCCAAAGAGGTTCCTAATATGATATGAAAAACTTAGGAGAGACAAGGATCTACATATAAAGCTGATGAATCAAATTCCTTAGTTATAATGATCAGATTTTATTATAATAATAAGATGTATGAATTGTTAAATGATCAACTGCCCTATATAAAATTACGTAATAGTCCATTAGGTAAAGACAATGCTTCATTTAACAAAACTATTAAGAGTATACTTTGTAATCGTAAGCAGTTGATACCCAAATTCATCACAACGTGTCCCTCACTACCATACTTATATGGTGTAAACAAAATTCACAAACAAATCTTTACTGCTAGACCCATCATAAGTTCCGTGGGATCTTGTTCTTACAAACTATCTAAATGGCTGGTAAATGAGCTGTCACCTATTCTTGGGAGTATATGTGGATGCTCCGTGAAAAATAATAATTTTATTTTTAGGTAATGGAGGTTTCATTTTGATTATAATTTTAAGTTAGTAAGCTTTGATGTTAAATCCCTTCTTACAAAAGTACCTGTGGATGAATTGTTGGAGTTTTTTAAAGACGAACTCGTCAAATATACGTTTACTGTGGATACTGACTCTATTCTCAAACTTTTAAAATTGTGTATAAAGGCTGTGGGTTTACATTTAATGGTGAATTCCTTGAACAAAAATTTGGTATGGCAATGGGAAATCCTCTATCTCCTTTGTTAAGCAATATTTACATGGAATTTTTGGAGACCAAGTACCTACCTAGGATTCTTCCTGCAGGTATTTTTGGGGGTCAGAAATGTTGCTGATATATTTTATGCTTGGCCCATTGATAAGGATGAAAAAGCTTTTCTAAAAGCTTTAAATACTCTGGTACCATCTATTGAGTTTTCATTGGAGATAGAAGTCGATAACAAGCTTCCCTTTTTAGATGTTTTAGTATTCAGACAAGAAAGGTATTTTAAATATACTGTATATAGAAAACTTACGAATGTTAACTCGTATATACATTTTTATTCTAATCATCACCCATCAACCAAAATTATGGTTTTTTCATCCATGTTTTTACGGGCACTGCGGGAAGCTGCCCTGATCACCTTGAAGCTGAGCTTGGGAAAATTCATGAAATAGCATCTATTTTAAAGTATCCATCACATTTCAAAAACATAGCCTGTCAAAGAGAAAAGAAAACTTTTTATGGATTTTGTAACAACAATGATTTTAATGTGAATAACCTCCTCGTTTGACCTTTTTTTGCCAACCAGTTTGTACCTCTACCTTGAATTTTAATTGACGTAATTTTAAAAAACAGAACACTCAAGAATATATTGATAGAAAATTCCCCAAAGTATATTAACGGATGCATTTACGAAATACCCATGCAATCAATGTAATGAACGATATATAGGTTAAAGTGGCGAAGCCCTAGAAACTCGATTAAAACAGCATAAATATAACATAAGAACGGGGAAACATTGTCAGCAGTCTTTTTTCAACAAATGAATGATTGCAACCACACTATTAATGTGAAAGCTGCTAAAGGACTAATATTTTGCAAAGGTACTATTAAAAGAAATATTATTGAAACAGTTTTAATTAAGAAAACATTCGAAGCTCTGCTTAACACTAGTTCAGGTATTTACAAACTGGATGAAGTATTAGTAAACAATATTTTTAAACAACTAACTTTTAAGTGATTTGTAATTTGCTAATTTTTTTTCTGTTTTACGTCATCACAGAGATTTTTTTTTTGTATTCTAATTGTATTTCTAAATCATAAGACCGTCAAGAGGTGTAACAAAAACACGAAAGCACACATATATTCAGTGACACACAACAGATAGACACTAAGACCACTAAGACTGCCACAATTATGAGCATACACACTCATACAGGTATACACACACACACTCACACACACACACACACACACACACACACATATATATATATATATATATATACATATGTGTTTATATAAGTGTATATATATATATATATATATATGTGTGTGTGTGTGTTTATATAAGTGTATATATATATATATATATATATGTATATATATATATATATAGAGAGAGAGAGAGGAGAGAGAGAGAGAGAGAGAGGGGTGGGTAACTTGAGGATGAACCTCTGTGCAGAAAACATTTTTGGCATATACATGATACTGCAGTTATCGGTAGAGAGGTGACCTTACGCTTGCATTTGATTTTTATTTCCATCGGGCAGGTATTTCATTCATTGTGAATATAAAGATATTCAGCGCTTTTTAAAGCGTCCTCTTATCTCTCTTCTAAACTATTGTGAATTATACAATCGCCATTCTATAAGTTTCATGACATGGCAAAATCACATACCATCCATTCAACATTTGTCTTCCTATTCTCAGGTTTCTATTTAGCCTCAAAATAACATTAATAACATCACTTTTCTACTTTCTCTTCTTCAGGTTCATTTAAAATATCCTCTGTAGTCTCTAGACTTGCTTTTCACAATCATAATCACAGTTATCACTGAGATATCTGTAATTCCTTAAACAATCCTCAACGACATTTTCTTTATCCCACAATTATGATTTTTGAAATCTGCAATCTGACTCTCATGTCATTTATTCATGAAAGACTCAAAACTAGGTTAAATCTACCATCACTCTACTGTCTAAGTGTTTACTTTATCACAAAGTTCGTTTTATAAAAAACTTTACATTAACAATTTCCATATGGAATATATTCCATATTATATCTCTATCAATTCCATAATACGGCTTTCCTGGTCTATATGTTTAAAATCTATCAGTACAAACATACAAATTCGCGCGTGTGTGTGTATGTATATAAACCAGAAAAAAAAAAACTATTAAGTACGTAATATACATAATCGCTTGGTACCTGGTCTTGCAGTATCCTGTTTCCTGTGGATTTTATGCTTAAACCTTGTCACGTGCAGTTTTGTGACTGAGAAGTATAGATTGTCTGACCTAGATTATGCTGATGATGCTGTCCTTATTAGCAGATAACTACAGGATCTGCAAATTCTGGCTTAACAAAATGCATGATGTATCACATGAGATTGGGTTCAAGATCAATAAAAGAGGGACAGATATGATGAAAACGAATATGTAATGAAGATAAAATGTCATTCGAAAGAAAAAGGATTCATTAGATAGAATCATTCAAATACAGGGCCTTTAGAATTGAAATTCAACAAAAGATTATAAAAACCAGATCAGACAAAGGCTAGGTTAAGTAAAATTTGGGAATAAAAAGGCCTGATCTTACATATAATAATCGGATCATTTATAAGTTTAGTAGGATCGTGGTATGATAATGGAGGGGTATCCAGCAAATTTTGTAGATTTGAGGATAAAACCCTCAGAAGAATATTGAGAGTTAAATGGCAGGACAAGATTAAAAATGAAACGACAAGAGAGATTTCTGGAATGCCATATATGGGAGTGATCATGGTGAGGGGTAGATGGTGATGGATTTTGGCATGATCTCCGCACTCCCCAAGGGAAAACAGATCACCAAACTTCTAACTGGGCTCCACAAGACACTAGACGAGTTGGAAAACTCAAGATAGCTCAAGATAGAGACGCCTGATGAGATCTATATGAGACCCACTGCGCCAATAGGCGTAGAAGGAGGTGATGGTGATTGTGTGTATATATATATATATATATATGTGTGTGTGTGTGTGTGTGCATATATATATATATATATATGTGTGTGTGTGTGTATATATATATATATGTGTGTGTGTGTATATATATATATATATGTGGGTGTGTGTGCATATATATATATATATATATATGTGTGTGTATATATATATATATATATATTATACATATATATTATATATATATATATATATAGCAAACTGGCCATTTTTTAAAAAAGATTTTGTTTAAATTTATCTAGAATATTCAAACATTTAGAATAGAGAAATACTTGAATTGAATATTCATTTATGATCTTCATAAATGAAATCCTGTGCAATTATCAGGGCAATTAACCCTAATTAAATTAATATCGAGTTACAAGTCACAAATAACTATAATTGTAGCTCATCAAAGCCTATAAATTGTTGTGCAGGAAACCTCTGGGGAAATGACATTTATTTTTTGAATAATAATAATAATAATAATAATAATAATAATAATAATAATAATAATAATAATAATAATAATAATAATAATAATAATTCGTTCCAGACAGATAGAATACCTTAGTACACACAAACTTGAACTTAGCTTGCAGTATAAATGTTTGAAATTAGCTGTTTCATCTATTTCTTTTGTCTTCCCTATAGCAGGTAAGTAATAAGTTAGTGCCATTAGTTGATTTTGATCTTTGAGTCTTCAAGTATGTTTCTTATTATCTTTCAAGTTACGATGCTGCTATTGGTCGTTCTTATCTCTCTCTCTCTCTCTCTCTCTCTCTCTCTCTCTCTCTCTCTCTCTCTCTCTCTCTCTCTTTCTTAGAGAGTTATGGGGTCTTTTGACTGGCCAGACAGTACTACATTGGATCCTCCTCTCTGGTTACGGTTCATTTTCCCTTTGCCTACATACACACTGAATAGTCTGGCATATTCTTTACATATTCTCCTCTATCCTCATACACCTGACAACACAGATTACCAAACAATTCTTCATCACCCAAGTGGTTACTGCGCTGTATTTGTTCAGTGCCACTTTCCTCTTGGTAAGGGTAGAAGAGACTCTTTAGCTATGGTAAGCAGCTCTTCTAGGAGAAGGACACTCCAAAATCAAACCACTGTTCTCTAGTCTTGGGTAGTGCCATAGCCTCTGTACCATGGCCTTTCACTGTCTTGGGTTAGAGTTCTCTTGCTTGGGGGTACACTCGAGCACACTCTCCTATCTTATTTCTCTTCCTCTTGCTTTGTTAAAGTTTTTATAGTTTATATAGGAGATATTTATTGTTGTTACTCTTCTTAGAATATTTTATTTTCCTTTTTTCCTTTCCGCACTGAGCTATTTTCCCTGTTGGAGCCCCTGGGCTTATAGCATACTGCTTTTCCAACTAGGGTTGTAGCTTAGTAAGTAATAATAATAATAATAATATTTGTCCTTATTTCTAGCTTAGTACTTATAAATCAACGATTTTTTTAAGCCTATTTATTATTATCTATCTATCTGTCAATCTTTTTCTCAAATTCTATAAGCTTAACTCTCTCTCTCTCTCTCTCTCTCTCTCTCTCTCTCTCTCTCTCTCTCTCTCATTTAATTTTCCCTTTTGGGAGACAGGAGTTCAATGTTGTCATTGGCAGCAAACACGATGGCGAGTTAAGGTCGGAGACGATGACGCTGATGATGATAATATTTGGAAAATCAGAGAGAAGCAGGAATAAATACGGAAAAAGAGGAACGAAGAAGTAAGGGACGAGGGCAGGAGGAAGCAAACGGTATATAAGAGACAGGAAAAGTCGGGGAGATAGTCCTATTTAACAGGATATCCATATAAAAGACGATTAAGAGACAGTGACCGTCGCAACATAAACATCCTAAAGGGTGACACTGATGGAGGACCACAGATCTATCGCTGATTTTGAGGAAGATGAAGCATATTTTGTTGAAAATGTCTTTCGGTTCAATAAAAAATCCAACGACGATGTATTAGAAAATAACACAGAATATTGATCATTACACATGGATGGATGAATCGAAAAAGTATTGAATTAAAACCTCAAGATAGAGACGACTGGTGAAATCTAATCGAGGCCCTTTGCGTCAATAGGCGTAGGAGGAGATGATGATAATGATGATGATGATGATTACACAGAGTTTGTATATTGATTCCTGAAGGTACACTGCATATCAAAATATAATATCAATCCGTAAATCATGAAGGGCATTTCCAATGCATATAATAATGTTTGATGTTAACAACTTAACAATCTTGTTTACGACAAAATTCCTTTAAAAATCTTATATAAACTTATGTTGAGGAAAAAAAATGTATACACTCGTGTGTTGTATCGATGCCTTTATATATTTCCTCATCAAATTTGGAGATCATATGACATCATTCTTTACTTATGAGGATTTGAGATTGCCTAACATAAAATCTGTTTGTTAGACTCCCTCGTCATGGATATATTCCATCTCCCCATTTACTTTTCTTTTTCTTATTTATTGAACGCATATTTTCTTGTACAGTGAACATCTACCCCTTTCGATTGAGATCTTTCTCCTTCGTTTGTATTTCCCATATCAGTGACATCCATCAACACCCCCAAATACACCATCCATTCATAAATTTAGTTATGGAAATAGGTATTCACCAAAGTGTTGAGCTGAGTAAGTTGAAAGCGTCGCTTTCATGTATTTTGCCGTGAAAGGATTTTAATGAGAATCACAGTGCATTTTTACCCAAAAGAATTAACCCTTAAATCGAAAAAAAAAAAAAAAAAAAAAACCTACCTGGAGAAGACATAATTCGTCAACAAATTTTGTTTTCCTTCACAGCACTTTCCGAAAGTTCGCTCTCAATCTCTCTTAATCTGACGTGTCGTCATTAATGCAGACTTTTAAGACATTTCTGAATAGAGCAGCAGATGCTTGGTTCGCTTGAATGATTCTGAGACTAAATTTCTTTTCTCAACTATTGATCTAATACTTCGGCTTTTCCGCTACTCTTGAGAACTTGGGAATGAAGCCCATCTGCTCTGTTAGTACTTGTGGTTCAGTATACAGTGTACTGTATCTAAGGTACGGTTTAAAGACTCACAACATTGACCTATCTGAGTCTGCCTTTACGGTTATTTCTGCATTGACGAGCTCTTTCATAATCATGTGGTAATATCTCTATTAGAATAAATGAGTGTTTCTACCTTACTCTCCCTCACAACGTTAGATAAAGTGATATCCTTTAATTTGGTACTTATATTCGACTTTCCTTTAATTTATATTCAGATCTTCTTCAAACCTTTTTTTATCAAACTTTTATTTTATCAATATTAAAAAAAATATTTTACTTCACTTTCTGTTACAAGGAAAGGATTTTGATCCATTTATATCTTTAAAATCATTTTCGATTTGATCAATATCCTAGGATTTTTTTAACTTTGTTTTTAATCTATATTCCAGGACTTCCTCTCCACTTCCATTTCCATTTCTATTCCAGGACTTGCTCTCTAATTTCTATTTAATCCATATAGCTGTATTATCTTCAACCTTTCAATTTCATTATTATTTAAGGATTTTTTTTCTTTCTTTATATTTAATCAATCAACTTCCGTTCGAACTAATAATACAAAGAGTCCCTTTGATTTATTTCTTTAAATATTTTTAGCTTTCTGATTAATTAATATTCCAGGACTTTCTCCCAACTTTTCATTTTATTAGTATTCCCGGACCTCCTCCCGAATTTCTATTTAATCAATTCAACTTCCTTTCGAATTAATAACACAAAAGTCTCTGGGCATTTTATCTGTAAATATTACAATTCCTGATGCTTGGCGAATGATCTTACTAGAATTAGTATGGGCAGGCAGGGGTCACTTGCCTTAGTTAGATAGGCACTGCGCATCACAAGGAACTGGCAATCCTTTGATGAATCTAGCCAATGAATCCTCTATGGATTTATTCAGTCTATGGAAAGTGAAAAAACAAAATGACCCCCAATTCCAAGTAAAAAATCTCCGTGTTTATAAATGCTAATTGAAAATTGGTAATTGGAATGTTAAATCATTGAATCAGATTGGAAAGTTACAGCAGTTTGGATATCTTGGCCCTAAGTGAAACACGTTGTAAGGGAAATCTTAGACCAAGGCAGTATATATATATATCTATCTATCTATATATATATATATATATATATATAAATAATATATATATATATATATATATGTGTTGTGTGTATATATATATATATATATATATATTTATATATATATATTTATATATATATATTTATTATATATATATATATATATATATATAATATACTGTATAAGTAAGTATTCAGGAAAAACAGATGGAGTTGGAAGAGAGGGGGTAGTAATGATGATAACAGCAAGAGCAGAAGAGGTATTAACTTAGTGGAGAACTGTAAATAGTAGATTTTTACTTGCACAGTTTAAATCAAAGCATTACAATATGAGTATTATAGTTTTTTATATACCAACAAATGATTCCCTGAAGAATGGAAAGAGGAATCTCATAAAGAACTACAGATTGTAAGAGATGAGATCCCAGAGAGAGATATGAAATTTGTGATTGGTGACTTGAATGATAATGTTACAACGAGTAATCAAAGTATAGAGCATGTGATGGGTGTTGAGGGTCTTAGCGAGGTTACAAATAAAAATGAGGCACATTTTATAAGTTTTTGTTCAACAAACAATCTTGTCATCGGAGGTACTCTTTTTCAGCACAAGGATATCCACAGATAAACATGGACTTCACTATGTGGCAATTACAAAAATAAAATAAAAAAAAATTTACAAAGCCAGTAATAAAGCGAGAAATAGGACTCTGAGAAATTTAAGAAGCTATAAAGGTACCACATTAAATTAAAACCGAAAGCATACCATATAAATTTGTAGATAGAATTCCTAGGTTTCATAAAACTAAGCAACTAGAAGGTGAACACAGAGAAACATTTGCAACTGAATGCATGAATCAATTGGTTGTCTTAGAGACTAAGAGACGAAGGGCATACAATTAATGAAGAATGGTGCGATATTAAGAACATATATCAGTCAGTTGGTAGTGAAGTTTTGGGACATGCAGTTACAAGGAGAATGCCATTAATATCAAAGGATATTTGGGATACTATAAAAAAGAGGCAAATGACTAAGGAATGACTGGAAACAATTTTTATACATGAAAGCAGATGAGGGTGACAAATCTATGAATTCAGGGAGTGGCTCTGGTGTAAGAATCGCTCATAGAATTATTAATGAAATCTCTATGGGGTACAAAAAAAAGCATATACCCCCAAAAAAGATAGATGGTTTTCTTACAACAGCAGAAGACGAAGAAAGTCAACGTTGGATGGGGTATTTTAGTGAGGTCATGAATAGGAGATATAAAGGGAATAATTTGTTTTATATACCTGAAGCTGAGGAAGACCTTAATGTGCCCATAAATGAATTCAATGTTTGAAGTTGAATCAATCATTAAAAAACTGAGGATATGGAAAGCCCCTGGCTACGATGGAATAATTGCTGATATGATATTGGTCGAAAATGAAGTGATCCCTAGAATACTAATAAAACTATTTTATAGAATGTCGCGTGAAGAGGCAAAACCCGATGAATTGGAGCTAGGAGTGTTGATGAAAATGGCAAAATAGGAGACCTACCTGATTGTATTAATTACAGAGACAGGGCACTTCAGTCAGTTGTGATGAAAATATATAGAATGCTTATTCTAAAGAGACTACAGAGGAAGACTGATGAAAAGCTTAGAGATGAACAACAAGGTTAAAGAAAAGGTAGAATTTGTACTGACCAAATTCTCTTTCTAAGACATGTTGTAGAGCAACATGTAGAATATAAAAATCCACTAATAATGGCATTTGTGTATTAAGAAAACGTCTTTGATAATGTGCACCATACCATTTTGCGGACATTCCTGTATTACTATAGAGTTCCTCTTAAATATATAAATTTGATTAAGTCTGTTCATGACCATCGCAAGTGTAAAATTAATGTAAGTGGAGTCCTATCATATAAATATCCAATGAACAGTGGGGTACTCCATGGGAATGTGTTGTTACCTATGTTGTTTATCCTCAGGGATTTTGTAACGTGTGGAACAGTTGGGAATAGCTGACCTTCAGTATGCTGATGACACTCTCCTTATTAACAGAACACAACAGGATTTGCAATGCCTGCTTACCAGAATGCATGAAATATCAGAAGAGGTTGTGTTCAGGATAAATAGAAGAAAGACACAGTTGATGAGAACAGAATATGTAATGAAAGATGAAATATTATTGGAAGGCGAAATGATTAATGAAGTAGAATCCCTTAGATGTTGAGGAAATGTGATTTCTAATATATGGTCTTTAGAATTGGAGTTTGATAAGAGATTGAAAAAACGTATCTGACAAGGGATAGGTTGAGTAAAGTTTGAAAATCAAATCGTCTGAAATACAAATATAAATCTAGCTACATATCAGCTCCGTGAGATCTGTTCCACTATGGATATGACTAATGGTATGACAATGAAATAAAATCTCCAATTGACTTTGTAGATTTGAGATCAAAGTCCTCAGAAGAATATTGGGAATTTAATGGCAGGACAACATTAAAAATGACATTATAATAGAGATTGCCCGAGTGCCATACGTGGATGAGATCATGATGAGGTGTGGATGGAGATCACTTGGCATGCTCTTCACACTTCTCAAGAGACATTCGTTCATCAGACTTTAGACTGGGCTCCACATGGCACTAGAAGAGTTGAAAGACCCAGGCTTACAATGAGGAAAACTATGAGGCGTGAAGTAGAAGGTGATGCATGGAGAAGTATTGATTTAAAAGCTCAAAATAGAGACGACCAA
>NC_090730.1:43052703-43070313 GCF_036898095.1 Palaemon carinicauda
GCAAACACAAACACAGACACACATTCACACTCACACACATACACCATACACACAACACCCACATACATACATACACACACACACACAAACACATATATATATATATATATATATATATATATATATATATATA
Organism: Palaemon carinicauda; assembly: GCF_036898095.1. Classification (NCBI taxonomy): domain Eukaryota; kingdom Metazoa; phylum Arthropoda; class Malacostraca; order Decapoda; family Palaemonidae; genus Palaemon; species Palaemon carinicauda. The sequence continues at coordinate 43,052,837 of NC_090730.1, forward strand.
TATATATATGTATATATATGTATATATATTTATATATATATATATATATATATATACATATATATATATATATATATATATATTTATATATATATATATATATATAAACATCAAGTTTTTCTTATCTATAGATGATTCCAGAGAAGTCAAAACGGACACTCCCATATAAACCTGTTTTATATATATATATATATATATATATATATATTTCAAATAAGCCATATATATCAATACATTACAGTCTGGATTCTCTGAACGACCTCGGGATCAGAGCCCCAGGCGGTATCACCCAAAGACTATAATATCAGACCGGCCGGGATTTGAACCCTGGTCCAGGATATCTGTATGCCAGTGACCATACCCTGGACTAGGGTTCAAATCCCGGCCGGTCTAATATTATAGTCTTTGGGTGATTGCGCCTGGGGCTCTGACCCCGAGGTCGTTAAGAGAATCCAGACTTTAATGTATTAATACATATGGCTTATTTGAAATATGAAAAAACACGTTTAAATGTGCAAAAATGTATCATTCATATATATATATATATATATATATCTACCTATATCTATATATATATATATATATATATACCAAGGTAATCAAAGCTCTACTAGTCGAAGCAACCTTTATCTGGTTGGTTTATTTTGTGATATCAGACGAAAGCTTCCCACCATCACTGATCCGCACTGAAATCTAACCAAACCCGATTCTTGAATTGACATGTTTGAGGCCTTTGTCCTGCAGTGGACTAAAATAGCTGTATTTGATGTTCTTGCTGTATCAACGGTAAAATATATGTCATATATAAACTATGATGAAAGACGTATGCCAGCCGGTTCCATACAAAAACATTTGTTGCAATTTTAACTTCTGAAGTTCCACCGATACAACTGCCTGATTAGAAAGATCATTTCAGAATCTGGTCGCAGCGGGAATAAAAGGTATAGAATACTATGTAGCATTGAGCCTATTGAGGGAGAGTACATGACTATTATGATTAATCAGATACCTACTTTTACGTACAAGTTGGTAAACTCTGAGAATATCCGAATGCAAAAGATGGTCAGAATTGGGAAAAATCTTATGAAACATGCATAAAGAACTAATTAAACTACGGTGCCTGAGTGTAATACTAAGATGAGATTTAGCAACGGCGGACCAGGGAGGGGAACAATACTCGAAACAAGGTAGAATGAAAGCATTAGAAAACTTTTTGGGAATAGATTAATCACCAAAAATCTTAATTCAATACATATTCATGTGTGTGTTTATATATTTATGATAATTTCATATTTATATATATATATATATATATATATAGATAAAAATATAAATATATATCTATATATATCTTATATATATATATATATATATGTATATATATATATATATATATGTATGTATATATATATATGTGTGTGTGTGTGTGTATAATTATATATATATATATATATATATTTATATATATATATATATATATATGTGTGTGTGTGTGTATAATTATATATATATATATATATACATAAATATATATATATATATATATACATATATATATATATATATATATGTATATATATATATATATATATATGTATATATATATATATATATATAGAGAGAGAGAGAGAGAGAGAGAGAGAGAGAGAGAGAGAATGATTATTATTTTTCGGTCTTGAAAGACAGGCAAAATGAAATAGAGCAAGTCTTCCTTGGTGTTTTATTTTAATCTTTCAGATAAGTTGCAAATAATATGCTTACTCTCCTTCTTCTTATACATATGTACATATTGAAATAAATACAGTTGCTATATCACGGTTGTATTGTGTTGCCCTTAACATCTTGGTGGGTTCATTATGAGTTGTAACCCTCGCTCTTAGCTTGTAACATCATATGATCGCATCCTATCGCAGGATACACGACCGCTGCAGGCTGTCGGCTGGGAGTCTAAAAACCGCCTGAAGCTGTTCTGTAAGATGACATCAGAAACTAAACTGCGACTTGCAAATGTTACACTTTGCAGCTAAAAAGTTGAAAGCGCACATTTTCTCGGACATAGTACCTACAGTGCAAGTGTCCGAAAGAAGCTCGTTTGAATATATCAGGCTGATATAATATGGTTAAAGACCTACTGTATGAAGGACTTCCACAAAAATATCTTTACCTTTTAGAGAAAACGGCGATTGAAGATGAACTATCGATTAAATGAGAAAGAATTATGGGTATATGTAGAGTCTCGAAGTTAGATTCTGGCGATTATCCTGGTCATTGGAATGATATTGAATCTCTGAAAACAAAGAACCAAAAATATAAGATAAAAGAGTTGTAAATTCATATGGTGAGTAAATTAAGAATAATGGTAAAAATTTCAATTTTACCCTCAACTGCGTAGATGATCAAGACTTACTGATAATATTTGATATAACTTAGCAGATTGTATTACACTAATAAAAAGATGCCATGCAGAAAAAAAAAATAATAATAATAATAACTCGGCAGTGATACTCTCCTCGCAGAGGCTTTCCCTACGAAGGGATTTATATTGTTACTATTTTATTAAATACGTCAAAATTAGTTAGTTTCTTATATATTCTTACTTTTATTTAACTTAATACCTTTAAGCTGCCGCCAGTTGCAAACACTAGTATATAATCGAAATAATTGAATGGAGTTTTGCTTTCTTCAAAACTTGGATAAGAGGTTTGGGGTTTAAAGAAAATCACTCATTTAACATCTGCATCTATCTCTTGAAAGGACTACTTATCGACATCTTCCTCCTGTGTTCCTATGCATTGTTATTGTAAATAACTGTATTTTTTTTGCGGAAAGCTTCATAAACGAGGTAACCATTATACTTACCAGACAGATTACAAAGCTGGTCTCCACGCAATAAGTATGTGTAAAATTTGCCAAAGTTCTTGTCATTCAACTTCAGCGCCTCCAAAGGATTACGTCACAGTGGCCTTCTCTCACCATATTTGTTCAATGCATACGCGGGTGCCCTGAATATTAAGTTAAACTCAATCTCAGCTGGATGCACTGTCAATGGAAAACATTATATAACCTCTGTTATAAGATGATATAGTTCTAATCATCTAAGGTCTTCGGTTTCCAATTGATATTTTCATAAGGTATCCTGGGGAACATAGTATCTTCAACAAAACAAAGACCAGCTACTTGTCATTGCCATCTAGCTCGACTAAAAGCATTATAGAGTCACGAATATTATCTGTGGATTGCAGACTGGAATTTACTCAAATACCCGTATCTAGGCCACACCATTATGGGCAACTTAAAAGATACCAGTGCCATAGAGCAGAGCCGTCATATATTTAGCACTCTGGCAGTATGATTGAAAGGAGGAGTGTTTCCCGGCATCAAGAAACCAAAATGCTAATTCTACTCCCTTTCTTTTATTACTAGGTATATAGATGCTCTATTCAATCCAGCTTACACTAGACCATGTGTAGTGTTGGGGTTATTTGATGGGCCTCACCAAACATGCCCCGCATAGAATGATAATCTGAAAATCATTCTTAGGCAAACCAGGTCCGGTATGATCACCCGAATAAGAAATAGTATCAATCCTCTAATAATAATCCTGGAAGGGATGGGATATTTAGGGTTCTATTTATCAATGATTCATATATTTCAAAGGTTCTTCCACTGTTCTTTTTTTTAGTATTACTATCTATCCACTTTGAAGCACAGCAGATGTTAGCTGTTGGATTATCTTGTTGTTTTCTATACCACCAACACTGGTTTAGTATTATTACCGTTGTATGATAACAGAATATAGGATTATATTTTGAATTATATTCAATATATAATCAATTCCTTCATTGTCGTTTTATGTGTGTACTACTGAGGTTATAATTATTATCATAATTATTACCTTTATCACTAATATCAATGTAATTGTTTTATTGAACCTAGAACTGGCACTTGATAAAGCGCATGCATTCGCCAAAGCCAAATGACAAGATAGATAATTGAATTATGCACATTATGCCAATAGTTTTATGCAAATCGGTTAAAAATCGACTACGATATATTAAAAATATACTTTTGACCTTTTTGTGACCTTGACCTTAAACTCAATCACTACCAAAATCTAATAAAATGGTTTGTGATCACGGCTAATTATACAACCAAATTTCCTGAGATTCGACCATGATATAACACATAGATGATTTTTACCTTTTCGTGACCTTTACCCTGATCATGCTACATATCAAAGCTAGGCAATTGAATTATGCATATTTGGCCTTTAGTTTCATGCAAGTTGGATAAAAAATTACCATGATAAAGCAAAAAGACGTTTCTCGCCTTTAAGTTACCTTGGCCGTGACCTTTGCCGCAATCACTCCTAAACTCTAATAAAATTTTCCTTGAATCATGACCAATCATCCCACTAATATTCATGAGACTCGGTCAAATAGTTTTTTGAGTTATGCGAATCTCAAACAAACAAACACACAAAGATAAATAAATAAATACATGCCAATCAAAATGTAACCTTCTGGCGAAGGTACTTATAATTGAAGTTGATCCTTTAATTGTAGCGGTTCCTTTTAAAATTAATTGCATTGTTTTATTGCTGACGTTATTGCAGTTGCATCCTCAACTAATTAGAGATCATAATTGAAAACATGGCTATATTTATCATTATCAAGGTTATTAGTACTGTCATTATTCAATTAAAAACCTTCCAAAGTATAATTATTATAAGGTCCGCACTCCTTTCATTACCCTTCATGGATAAAGAGCTCAGAAATAATGAACCTATGCATAACACTACATATACATAGAATATACACAGACAAACACATTTCTCTCTCTCTCTCTCTCTCTCTCTCTCTCTCTCTCTCTGTATAAATATATACATATATATATATATATATATATATATATTTATGCATATATGCACACACACACACACACATATATATATATATTTATATATATATATATATATATATATATATATTATCAGCCGTTACTAATCCACTGCAGAACAAATGTCTCGAACATGTCCTTCCACTTGCTCTCTTTATGGTCTTCGTATGACAGTCCACACCCGGAAACTTTCTTAGTTCATCTTTTCTACCTTCCTATGCTTATTTTGCATTCTCTAGGAATCGATTCTGTTATTCTTAATGCCAATCTATTATCTGTCATTCTCATTATATGTCTTGCCCATGTCCATTCCTTTTTCTTACATGTTGTTAGAATACCCTTCACTTTAGTTTACTCTCGTACCAATGGTGCTCTTTTTCTGTGTCTTCGTGTAATTCCTATAATTATTCTTTCGATAGCTCTTTGAATTTTAACTAGCTCATCTTCTAAGGCTTTAGTAAGGCTACAAGTTTCTGATGCATAATTTAAAACTGGTAGGACTATCTCATTAAATACTTTTCTTTTTGCGGAAAGTGGCATTTCAAATTTCATAATCTTATTTTGTTTTTAAATGCTCTCCATCCTATGTTTATCCTTCTTTTAATTTCTGTCTCGTTTTCTGGGGAAACCTTTATTATCTGTGCTTAGTATGTGACCTCATTAACAATCTCTAAAGGTTCATCCATAACTCTTATTTGTCTCTCTCCATTTTCATTGACCATGATCTTAATTTTATATATTAATTTACAGTTCTACATTTCAGCTTTCTTTATTCAAATCTTCTATCATCTTTTCCATTTCATCCCCTGATTAACTAAATGGAAATACAGTATGTCATTTGAAAACCCCTCATCATTAATAATTCCTACATTTACACAATTTCAATTTTTAAAACCTTCTTCTATGCATGCTGTGAATAATTTAGGATAGAGGGGATCTGACTGTTTAACTCCTTTCCAAATTGAATTTTCCTTATTATCTTTATGTAAATTTATGTTCTAACATATGATTCATCTACTCCTTGTCATTGAAGGGAATTCATTACTGCTAAAGTTTTGACAGAATCAGTAGCTTTCTCGTAGTCTATAAATGCTATATATAGTGGTTTGTCATTATTTGGTTGATTTTTCCATTATCTTGTTAATTTAATGCATATGGTCAGTTATTGAATACCCAACAGTAAAGCCTGCTTGTTCTTTTGGGTGATTAAAGTCTAGCTGTCTTTCTATTCGGCCTAATATCCTTGAAGACATTTTGTGTAAAGTTCACCCAGGTTTACAACTATGAAATCTCCTATGTCTATTATAAATCAATTATTAGGCCAACTCCTCCTCTTCCTTTGCCTCTTTTCATGCTTTATAAGGCTTTCTTTACTTCTCCTACGGTTACGTTTCATACCGAGACAGGTGTATCATATCTATTGGCAAGGTTAATTCTTATATCAGTAGTGTATAGCATTGTATAGAAATCCTCAATAATTTTTATTACTTCATTTCTATTGTTGATAATATTTTAATTTAATTTTTTTAATGCAAACAACTGTTGGCATCCTGTTTCAAGTCTTCTGTTTATTAATTTTTTGGTTCTTATTTTCTTTTTAGTTTATTGAAAATTATGGATATTTTTGCTATTTCTATTTCATCCATCCTTGTATTTTACCCACATTTCCAGTGTTTGCTCTATTAGGTTTTTGGTCTGTTCTGGTAGATTTCCTCAATCCTGTTTAGGAACTTCACCACCTATCTCTTGTAGTGATTCCAATACAAATTTTGTTGAATGTCTGATCATTTCTTCATGCTTTCATTCAATCATGAACCTGGAAGTACGCATTATATATATATATATATATATATATATATATATAATACATATATATATATATATATATATATATATATATGAGCAAATAAAAAATATAATGTGTAAAACGCAAAGGAATAATGATAGATTATAGCAAATTACTAATTATCATGTGGTTCTATTAAAACCCCTCTTTAAAAATTTTCCTTTTCTATGGAGTCTATTAGGCTGCTGAGTCGCCTTTCCCAAAGGCCTCTGAATGGAAATGAATATCAAATCCAATAAGTACAATATTTTATAACAATTTTCTTCTTAAAAATTAAATATTTCTTTAGGTTTCACACAAAAGAAAAGTTTTCTGTCAAGAGTTAAATTTGTTTTCGTTGTTAACAAAATAATTCAATTTAATATATAGGTGATTAACTGCTGAAAACTATAAAAAAAAATAAAGCTTTATAGTCCATTTCTAAATTCTTTTTATGAGAGATAATTCAAAACATTTACATTTTTTGTGTGGTAAAAAGTGTTAAGACTATGCTAATAAAACAAGTTTAAAATCCGGAAATTATGAAATAAAAACTACAGAGCGAGAAAGATTACTTCGAGAAATTGGTATTTTCTAATATTATGCTAATTACAAATATATTTTCTAAAGAAAATCAAATGAAATATACTATATTACAATGTAAATATGAGGGAAAATTCTATCCAGAAGTCCAATACATCAAAAGAGGGGTATATATATATATATATATATATATATATAATATCCTATATATTCACCATTCCCAAAATAAAAACATTAGGATGTTTTCTTACAAAATACATCATGATCTCATTAATTCAGATTTTTCAAGACAATGTAATATAATCAAAAAGTAGCTACTTGCAATTTTTGTTTTTTGTTTATTTAGTTTTTTTTTTTTTAATAATTACAAGCCCAATAAGCAACGTAAATCTAACGAGTATTATTCGGTTATATGGAAATGATAATTGCCGGCGCAACTAAACTTTCAATTAAGACATTGGAAACAGATCAGCCTGAAATGAAGACCCATTCTAAGTCATAAGGAAGCCAATATGTTCGTTGACAGATTTTATTTTCTTGGTAAATTTAGAAACGTCTCATAATGAATAAAATGGTTCGGTTTGCTACACTTGGAGCCATTAAACTTAAAGGAACATAAGAATGATAATTATATAAATATAAATAATACAAGTGATGATAAAATCAATTATAAATATTTCATAATAGCACGAGTCTAAAATGGGGAAGCACTTGAAAGGAAGAATTGAGTAGATTCTGAAAAGCGCTCTTTAATACATTTTTACAAAAATATCAAAGTAGATTAGTTCAACAACAACAACAACAACAACAACAATAATAATAATAATAATAATAATAATAATAATAATAATAATAATAATAATAATAATAATAATAATAATAATAACTGCTGAACAACCCAAGAGAGTCGAGGAAGTCATATGGAATAATCCAATATCACACAGTAAACGAGATATCAAATGTTCTCTGTTATCACGACCGATGCTATATACAAGCAGCTGAAGAAAGTGAAAAGCTCCCTATCCCGATGAAGCCTTACATACAAGGATGGCAGAACACCCCCAGCATTGTATCCGACACCATTAAATTTTCTTAATTCGTCTATCCATTGTCTTCTCTTCTTTTACTTGCTTCTTTTGCAATCTCTATGTACCCATTGCTATTCTTGATATCCATCCATTATCTCTCATTTTCATTATATGTCCAGCCCATGTCCACTTCATTTTTACATGGTAGAATATCCGCTACTTTAGTTTGTTATCGTATCCATCTTGCTCCTTTCCTCTCTCCTAGTGTTATTCCCATCATTATTCTTTCCATAGCTCTTTGAGATGTAGCTAGACTATGTTCTTAGGGCTTTAGTAAGACTCCAAGTTACTGATGCATAACTTAATGCTGGAAGGACCATCTGATTAAATTATTTCCTTTTTAGAGAAAATGACATCTTAAATATCATAATTTAGTTTTATCTACCAAAAGCTCTCCATTCCATCTTTATCCTTTTTTTTAATTTCCGTCTCATGTCCTGGGGAAACACTTATTGTCTGTTCCAAGTGTGTATATTCATTAACAATCCCTAGAGGTTTGTTCATAATCCTTATTTGCTATCTCCCTACATTTTCATTGAACAATATTTTAGTTTTAATCATATTAATTTTCATTCCTGCATTTCTCATTCCTTTATTCAAATCTTCTATCACCTTTTGCAATTCCTTACGTGATTCACTAAACAGAACTAAGACATCTGCAATTCTTGAGTTGTTAACGTTTTCCACATTAATGTTAATACCTAGCTTTTCTCAATCTAAATCTTAAAAAATTTAGAACAATCAACTATGATGAAATTATTCAGAAGTAATTGTTTGAATGTAAATACACTACAGACCGGCTTGGAGTGTTTTTCAGATAAATACAACTAGATACACACACACACACACACACACATATATATATATATATATATTTATATATATATATATATATATATATATACATATATATATATATATATATGTATGTGTGTGTATATATATATATATATATATAAATGACACCAGCAAAATAAGCAATAATATATAGCTTTCATTCACTTTGAGTTTCCATATTGTGTCTTTCCACTACTAACCCTCTGTTCTCAAAACATGTTGGTTTTCCAGTCCCGTTACTGGGATTGGTTGTATGAATAGAGACAATGAAAATAGAATCTAATGAATAATAATAATAATAATAATAATAATAATAATAATAATAATAATAATAATAATAATAATAATAATATTAATAATAATAATAATAATAATAATAATAATAATGATAATAACTAACACTACTTTTATTACTACAACTACTTCTGCAACTACAAAGCATAATATTGATATTCACCACAATAATGATAACAATGAAAACAGTAATGATAAAAATATCAATGTAAGCGTATGCAAATACAATTATCAGCCTCAGTATATTGATTTTGCACGAGTCGTCAAAGACAATAACTAAGATATTTGTAATGCTGGAAACGATTTGCATAGAATTAAAAGTATCTACTGCTTTCAAAAGCTGAGAGAGAGAGAGAGAGAGAGAGAGAGAGAGAGAGAGAGAGAGAGAGATATCCTTGAAATTTTGAACCAGGGTTGAATCTTCCCAATTTGGAAGTTATATGATAGGGGTGTCATCAAGAGCGAACTCTTCGTCATAAACACAATTTATGATTAATTACCCTCCAGCCTGATTTCAGATTTGTGATTTCAAGGTTGAAAGAATAGTTTTCATGCATTCCTTCGGAAACATTTCCTAAAAATTTGTTGCGGTTACATTTTAATAGTTTTAATGAATTTAAGAGAACAAAATGCTCTAGAGTTTGATATTAAAAGTTTATCGGACGCGTTTAATTCAGAGCTTCCTTTCAACAATTTTAAAACCAAATTATTATATTTTATGCTAAGTTATGATTATAAATTTAGGGAAATATCTAATGAAGTTCATTATTAGCATTACTATTATCAATATTACTATTATATAACCATTTTGATTGCTTTGTTGCGTATATATCACAGTTAAGTATTATGCCTGCCAAATATTAATTTTATTTTATTTTTCCTTTGCTTTATTGAGGGACATTTCCTTGTTAAATTGCTTGAAGGCTGGTGTTATAAACAAAACGTCCCCGAGGAAATATACCTTATTATGAATATTTTTCTACCTGAAATAATTACATGCGAAATTAAAAATCGTCGAGATGCCACTAAGTAATTTTAATTCTCACAAAAATGCTGAAATATCAGAGAGATTTTGAAAAGATTTCCTTCGATATACTAACGGCAGAATATTGGAAGTTCATTGAGATTAGGAATCTCGGATCCAATAAAAATCCTTTCACGTTTAGGAAAAATCAATAAAATCAGCAATGAAGGAAATCCTCAATATCACTAGAACCGTTATCACATATAATTTAAGTTTGATATTTAAGTATGAAATTCGATGGAATTTATTAAATCGAATTATTATTATTATTATTATTATTATTATTATTATTATTATTATTATTATTATTATTATTATTATTATTATCTTTTGCTAAGCTACAAAACTAGTGGAAAAGCAGGATGCTATAACCCTAGGGGCTACAACAGGGAAAATAGCCCAGTGAGGTAAGGAAATAAGGAAACATAGAATAGTGGACCTGAATGTACCCTAAAGCAAGAGGACTCTAACCCAAGACAATGGAAGACCATGGTACAAAGGCTATGACTGCCCATGACTAGGGAACAATGGTATAATTTTGGTAAAGATGCTTTTTAGATATTAAGTCATATGGACAGACACCGGAAATTGGAGGACCTTGCAGTGCACAGGTGGAACTGGGGACACCTATTCAACTGCACCGTAATGTATAATATACAAAGTTGGACAAGAGAAAAGAAGGAAAACGGGAACTGAGGTCAAGTAGAAGGCGTAAAGGGAGGGGTAGATAGGGGCCGAAGGGCATTGCAGAAACCCTTAAGTAATGCTTACAGCGGCTAATACTAAAATTAAAGCATACAGGAAGCACTTTATAACTTCAAAAGCATTTTTCTTACTATGAAATCTCATTAACGTGTGTTAACTATATTCAGTAAGTATCTTTCTCACCCCGCTTCAATTTTTTGAGCGATCATACTAAAGCTGAAATGCTTGAAAACTTTTAATAAGTTTCAGCTCTGAATTATTTCAAAGAAATTTTTACTCACTTCAAGAAGGTCAACCATTGAATAGACCTGGCTGGCTTCATTGATTCTTTCTCACCCTTTTTTCAGGATATCTGTATAGCTCACGGACAAACTGATGGATAAGGGTGAAAAGCATGTTATATCCAATTTCGATATAATAAATTATGACGTTTTGCCCTGTCTAGTAAAATCTACTGGGATATCAAAAGTAATATTTGATTAACTTCATTTTAAAAAGAAATCTAAGAAATATATATAAACCCGGTAAATTCTCCAAAAAATGTTCAGATTTAGTGGAAAGACAAAGTTGAAGTATGATTGTAATATTTCTGAAACAAGTTTTATATATAATGAGAATTTGAAGGATTCCCAACAACCTTTTCATATGTAAGGGAAATTAAAATTTTGTAAGGAGTTCCTGTAGCAGGGAGAAATTGAAATTCTCAAAATCATTTTCATAACTGAAACTGAATTTCTCGAAAGGTTTTCATATTGAACAAGAATACTCTCTAAATAATTCTTGGATGTGACAGAAATTCAAGAGATATATAGCTTAGGTAAAGAGACAATATAAAAATATAAATAAAACAGTATTTTTTTTCTTCAGAAATCTCCAGTAATCTTTAGAGTTATTTTTTAAGTGTGAGAGTTGACGAGAAATATTTTTCATTTCTTTTAAAAGCCGCTCATGATGGCAGAGGCAAGGGACAGTGACACTGGCCTAGCAAGAAGGACAATGTCCTAGAGACTGACCATATATACATATGATCAGCGTCTGAGCCCCCTTCCACCCGAGCAAAGACCAAGGAGGACCAGGCAATGGCTGCTAACGACTCAGCAGATAGACCTATAGGCTCCTCTAAACCCCCGATCCTTAGCTCAAAAGAATGATTGCAGCGACCAAAAAACTACCAAGTTTTAGTGAGACTCGAACCCCAGTCTGGCGTTCACCATTCAGAGACGTTTATCCAACTTGAAGATAAGTGAGTTATATAAATTTTATACTTTGTATTTTATTTTTTAATCATTATGACTATGATTGTCATCCTAAACTCGTATGTAAACGAGTAAATTATTTGTGAAAAAAAAGATATTAAGGAAAAGAGACTCTTTACAGTAATGTTTGAATAATTACAATATATAAAAAGAGGCAAATATCATGTGAGTAGATAGGTACTATTTTTGTAAAAAAAAAAAAAAAAAAAAAAAAAAAAAAAAAAAAAAGATGGAATAAGTACTGTATATAGGAAGAGGGAACTAAGAGGAAAAACTTACTTGTGAAGACATTATAAGAAATATTTTCGTTGACGGATATCTTGTTAGCAAAACTAAAACTGTTAATCAGTCAACATCATCGAAAGTTCATCGCAAAGGTTACACCTACAAGATGACGTGAAAATGATATACTCTGGCATCCATGTCATTACATCTGCTTGTTATCTGTTTATTTGTCCTTATGTCAAAACTTTGCGACCTTCAAAGCCGTTTGATAATCAAATAAGTGCCAATCAGCCCGGAACTCCCAAGGCGAATTCAAGTTTCTCATCGTGAAGTTTATCACGTACCAAGATTGAATTAGGATTCTTAAGCTATTTCTGCTTATGAAGAGCTGGTTTGCAATTAGGAAATTAGACGAAATTATCTGGCTGTGTATTTTCTGTCTTACCTTAAAGGTTAAAACTAATTTTATCAATTTCCTCATAGGAAAATATTTTAAACTTTCTTCACATACTTAAACCGAATATAGATCTACGTATTGTTTGCCATATCTTGGTAACATCCTTTGATTTTCTTTTGTTCGGAATGGATCATTGATAAAGAACTTCATCCTTCAAGTGCGCTAGCTCATCCTATTAAAACATACAATCATATAAGAAAAGTTTTTCTTTTTATATTACGCTTGTTTTGAGCCCGACAGATGACCCCCACCGTTAAATAGGGCTTTGTAATTTTCTTCTTTTTTATTTCCCCCTTGAATTTATTCATATCATTGACATTCACAATGAACTCTCTTCTCCCAGTCAATGACTTCTGGAAAAAAAGTTCAAATCCAATTTACCGCCAGAATATTTTGCTTGTTGTTCATAACATTGGCTGGCGATGCTGAACTGCTAAAATCTAGATATCTCATCCCGTGTATACTAGTAGTTTAACATACAATTTGGTTCAGATAAAGAATCGATAGGGTCACATTTAAAGTGATAAGATAATTTACGGATATTAATCTCACGACATTCATCATTTGTAGCGCATTTTGATATGGATTTGAGTTGAACTAAGTCGAAATTCTAGTGCTCAATCTTCGTTAGCGACGTCACTCGGTTTAAGGTCGCTATTAACTAGGGAAACCAATTCTTGATATTGAAGGATCATGCGCCATACATAGCGGGATGAATATCTTATTGATAGATTAAATGATAAATCAATTCCTTTCATTTATTCACCAACTTTAAACTACTAACTTTTTTCTGAAAAATAATATGTCTTAGGATAAATCCCCTTGGAAATACGCTCGAAACTTTATGTCAGCACATCTTTAATTGTGAAGAGTTGTCATGCCCAGAGGTTCCATTAATTAAAAAAGGCAACTTTTGTGGTTATTTTTAGGACGCCATAATCTGACTTTTTTTCAGAATTCTTCAGATCATAACCTCTTTTTCCAATATAACCTATAGACTCCAATCCCCGAAGAAAGAAGATAATATGGCACGGCTCCATATCCCATAAAATTTCCCGGAGTTCCCTTTGAACTTCCACAAGCGATTTCACCTCAGGAAGAAGAGATTGGAGTAGGCGGTTCTTCTATGCTTCCTTTGATGGTACGTCATGGAGTGGAAAGCCATCGACAAGGAACTCATATATAGCCAACCTCCGTTTCCATTGTTTTGCTTGGCAGAACAATTGGCCACCTTTTTTGCTCCGGCTAATTAAAGGGCCACCGTCTGGACCCCAATGGACTTTGTCCCGAGATGAATCCTTTTAAATTAATATGATTGGCTGGAACACTTATGAGGTGTCAGCCAAGCATAAAATGGTAAGGATATTTCTCTCTCTCTCTCTCTCTCTCTCTCTCTCTCTCTCTCTCTCTCTCTATCTTTTGCACCTCTCTCTCTCTCTCTCTCTCTCTCTCTCTCTCTCTCTCTCTATCAACTACTTTATAACTCAAAATTAGATATTTGGTAATTGTAATGTTAATTAACAACACCAATAACAATAATCCCAATTAGTGATAATGACAATGAGTAGAAAGATATGATAATACCATCTGAAGCACTCTCAATAACATTTATATATATATATATATATATATATATATATACAGTATATATATATATATATATATATATATATTATAAGGTTATGTGTGTTGATTATAGAATAGTGATGTTGTAAAACTAAATTTATATAACTAGATTACAGGAAGAGAATATCACAATAATATAGCAGTCTTGAATCTTCCTCCCTAATTACCTCCTGTAAATCTGGTCTTCTTTTGATCCTGAAATTATAATTACCCGAGATCCTGCTCGAATTATTACCTAATCATGGCTGTTTTTTTACCAGTAGTTAATTTTTGTACAGTTCTATGTAAAATATATTGATTCACTTCATCCATGTAATCATTTAAATATAAATCAAAGTATATTCACTTTCTTAACATATTAGTATAATCTTTACGCCAGTGTTTTCTTATCTCTACTGTTAAAAAAAAAGTAATTTTGATAGGAAATTCCCCGTAAAAATATAGTGTTCTCAGCCGTGTATCAGTAAAAAACAGGCGACCGTAATCCTACCCTACTTTGTTATTATCTATTACCCGAAGCTTAACATAATTTCACTCCTTTACGTCAATATATCTGTTACTAAAACGGTAATTGTCTGGCCACATTTACTCCAGAATTTTTCCGACTTTTATACGACAGATTTTTAACATTGTACCATTTTCCGTATGATGCACATCCCTGATAAATCTCTTCAACTGAATAATGAAAGGCAATCACAACCGAGACGAGGCAAGAAATTATATTGCATCACTGATGGATATAGGATATCTTCAATAGTTAAAATTTAGGTTATATAATAAGGTTATTGTTACAAAGCCTCTTGTCGTATGAGAATTTGTTGAAATTGCAAAGAGACAATAGTTTTTTTTTTTTTTTTTTTTTTTTTTTTTTTTTTTTTTTTTTTTTTTTTATATAAACAAATGCTTCCCAAGATTTTCTAAATGTTCAATGACCTTCAAAGCCTATGATTATTACGAAAAATGTGTAAGTATTCTTTTTTTTCTAAATAGTGGCACAGAATTTATTCTTTTCATTTTTAGTTCCACATCGAATATTTAATGTAGGTCGTTGACAAAATTGTTAACCTTTCAACTGTGTTACAGAAAGAGCGAGGAGAACAAATATCCTCAGATATGTATAGAAAAATCAATCTTTTGATTAATTCCATATTTTCTTAAGTATTACAATAATCTTGAGTCTGAGAAAAATTTAAACACCAAGACAAACTTCAGCTTGTTGAGGTGACTAAAAACGATCGTCCTCAGTATTATTTTCGATGACTTAACAATCCTTCGATGTCCGTAAATTAGGTATAAGCTTAGTCGCTAATATGTTTTGGATTGTGGATTATAATTAGAGCATTCATTTATGCATAATTGATATTATAAAGTCCTTGATTTAATTATAACATATTTAGTTTGGTTCTAATTAAAAGTAATCTTCTCCGAACTTTGCCCTTGATAAACTTTAAAATTTTCGTGAAGAGAGAACTTACACTGGGCAAAAACGACAGTGACAGACCCACCTACAACCAGGAAAAACTCTGAGGCTATAGAATTCTTGATTATTATTATTATTATTATTATTATTATTATTATTATTATTATTATTATTATTATTATTATTATTATTATTATTATTATTATTAATGATAATGAAATCATCATTATCATTTCCTGAATACTACTACTAATAATAATAATAATAATAATAATAATAATAATAATAATAATAATAATAATAATAATAATAATAATAATAATAATAATGGAATCATCATTATTGTTTCCTTAATAATAATAATAATAATAATAATAATAATAATAATAATAATAATAATAATAATAATAATAATAAGTCATCATTATTTTATCCTTATTTTCACTATTAGCATCATTACTTGAAATGAATTGCAATTACATAAGCCCTTGACGCATTTGATACAATAAGAAGCTTTATATCCAATCAGCACAAAAAGGTCGAGCGTTGCTTTTGTCTCTCGTTAACAATTTCAACTTTGATGTCTGATTTTACGGTGCACTTGTTTCAATCCTTTGAATTATTATTATTATTATTATTATTATTATTATTATTATTATTATTATTATTATTATTATTATTATTATTATTATTACTTGAAAAAGAAGGATGCTATAAGACTAGGAGTCCCAAAAGGGAAAATAGCCAAGAGAGGAAAGAAAACAAGGAAAAATTGAATATTTTAAGAACAGTACCAACACCTAAACAAATATTTTCTATATAAACTATATAAACTTTAACAAAACAAGAAAAAGAGAAATTAGACAGAACAGTATGACCGAGTGTACCCTCAGGTAAGAGAACTCTAACCAAATCAGTGTAAGACTATAGTACAGAGGCTTTGGTACTACCCAAGACTAAAAAACAATGGCTTGATTTTGCGATGCCCTACTCCTAGAAGAGCAGCTTACCATAGCTAAAGAGTCTCTTCTACCCTTACCAAGAGGGAAGTAGCAACTGAACAATTACAGTTGGGTAGTTAACCACTTGAGTGAAGAAGAATTGTTTGGTAATCTCAGTATTATCAGGCGTATGAGGACAAAGGAGAATCTGTAAAGAATAGGAAAGACTATTCAGTGTATGTGCAGGTAAGGGGAAAGTGAACCGGAACCAGTGAGAAGGATCCAATGTAGCACTGTCTGGCCAGTCAAAGGATCCCATAACTCTCTAGCGGTATTA
>NC_090730.1:43070813-43073313 GCF_036898095.1 Palaemon carinicauda
TTTACTAGACAGGGCAAAACGTCATATATCGAAGTTGGATATAACATGCTTTTCACCCTTATCCATCAGTTTGTCCGTGGGCTATACAGATATCCTGAAAAAAGGGTGAGAAAGAATCAATGAAGCCAGCCAGGTCTATTCAATGGTTGACCTTCTTGAAGTGAGAAAAAGTTTCTCTGAATTAATTAAGAGCTGAAACTTATTAAAAGTTTTCAAGCATTTCAGCTTTAGTATGATCGCTCAAAAAATTGAAGCAGGGTGAGAAACATACTTACTGAATATAGTTAACACATGTTAATGAGATTTCATAGTAAGAAAAATGCTTTTGAAGTTGTAAAGTGCTTCCTGTATGCTTTCATTTTAGTATTTGTCGCTGTAAGCATTACTTAAGGGTTTTTGCAATGCCCTTCGGCCCCTATTTACCCCTCCCTTTACGCCATCTACTTGACCTCAGTTCCCGTTTCCTTCTTTTCTCTTGTCCAACTGTGTAAATTATACATTACGGTGCAGTTGAATAGGTGTCCCCAGTTCCACCTGTGCACTGCAAGGTCTTCCAATTTCCGGCGTCTGTCCATATGACTTAATATCTAAAAAACAGCTTTTCCAAAATTAAACCATTGTTCTCTAGTCATGGGCAGTCATAGCCTTTGTACCATGGTCTTCCATTGTCTAGGGTTAGAGTCCTCTTGCTTGAGGGTACATTCAGGTCCACTATTCTATGTTTCCTTATCTCCTTACCTCACTGGGCTATTTTACCTGTTATAGCCCCTAGGGTTATAGCATCCTGCTTTTACACTAGTTTTGTAGCTTAGCAAATGATATTAATAATAATAATAATAATAATAATAATAATAATAATAATAATAATAATAATAATAATAATGATAATAATAATAATTCGATTTAATGATTTCCATCGAATTTCATACTTAAATATCAAACTTAAATTATATATGATAACGGTTCTAGTGATATTGAGGATTTCATTCATTGCTGATTATATTTATTTTTCCTAAACGTGAAAGGATTTGTATTGGATCCGAGATTCCTAATCTCAATGAACTTCCAATATTTTGCCGTTAGTATATCGTAGGAAATCTTTTCAAAATTTCCCTGATATTTCAGCATTTTTGCGAGAATTAAAATTTCTTAGTGGCATCTCGACGATTTTTAATTTCGCATTTAATTATTTCAGGTAGAAAAATATTCATAATAAGGTATATTTCCTCCGGGACGTTTTGCTTTATAACACCAGCCTTCAAGAAATTTAACAAGGAAATGTCCCTCAATAAAGCAAAGGAAGAATAAAATAAAATTTATATTTGCCAGGCATAATATTTAACTGTGATATATACGCAACAATGCAATCAGGGTGAGAAACATACTTACTGAATATAGTTAACACATGTTAATGAGATTTCATAGTAAGAAAAATGCTTTTGAAGTTGTAAAGTGCTTCCTGTATGCTTTCATTTTAGTATTTGTCGCTGTAAGCATTACTTAAGGGTTTTTGCAATGCCCTTCGGCCCCTATTTACCCCTCCCTTTACGCCATCTACTTGACCTCAGTTCCCGTTTCCTTCTTTTCTCTTGTCCAACTGTGTAAATTATACATTACGGTGCAGTTGAATAGGTGTCCCCAGTTCCACCTGTGCACTGCAAGGTCTTCCAATTTCCGGCGTCTGTCCATATGACTTAATATCTAAAAAACAGCTTTTCCAAAATTAAACCATTGTTCTCTAGTCATGGGCAGTCATAGCCTTTGTACCATGGTCTTCCATTGTCTAGGGTTAGAGTCCTCTTGCTTGAGGGTACATTCAGGTCCACTATTCTATGTTTCCTTATCTCCTTACCTCACTGGGCTATTTTCCCTGTTATAGCCCCTAGGGTTATAGCATCCTGCTTTTACACTAGTTTTGTAGCTTAGCAAATGATATTAATAATAATAATAATAATAATAATAATGATAATAATAATAATTCGATTTAATGATTTCCATCGAATTTCATACTTAAATATCAAACTTAAATTATATATGATAACGGTTCTAGTGATATTGAGAATTTCATTCATTGCTGATTATATTTATTTTTCCTAAACGTGAAAGGATTTGTATTGGATCCGAGATTCCTAATCTCAATGAACTTCCAATATTTTGCCGTTAGTATATCGTAGGAAATCTTTTCAAAATTTCCCTGATATTTCAGCATTTTTGCGAGAATTAAAATTTCTTAGTGGCATCTCGACGATTTTTAATTTCGCATTTAATTATTTCAGGTAGAAAAATATTCATAATAAGGTATATTTCCTCCGGGACGTTTTGCTTTATAACACCAGCCTTCAAGAAATTTAACAAGGAAATGTCCCTCAATAAAGCAAAGGAAGAATAAAATAAAATTTATATTTGCCAGGCATAATATTTAACTGTGATATATACGCAACAATGCAATCAAAATGGTTATATAATAGTAATATTGATAATAGTAATGCTAATAATAAAC
>NC_090730.1:43075813-43088313 GCF_036898095.1 Palaemon carinicauda
TCATTCTTATGTTCCTTTAAGTTTAATGGCTCTAAGTGTAACAATCTGAATCATTTTATTCATTATGTGACGCTTCTAATTCTACCAAGAAAATAAGATTTGTCAACGAACATATTGGCATCCTTATGACTTAGAATTGGTCTTCATTTCAGGCTGATCTGTTTCCAATGTCTTAATTGAAAGTTTAGTTGCACCAGCAGTTATCATTCCCATATAACCAAATGAGGCTTATTACCCTCGGGCAATATCCAGGAGAATTTGGGGGTCTTCTTGAGGCGGGGGGGGGGGGGGGGTGTCCTAGTGTTCTTTGGACTCCCAAGGTCGATTGGTACTGTAATTACTAAGATTTTGAGATACTATTAGTTAGATTTACGTTGGTTATTGGGCTTGTAATTATTAAAAAAAAAATAAATTAAAAAAATTGCAAGTAGTTACTTTTTTATTTTATTACATTGTCTTGAAAAATCTGAATTAATGAGATCATGATATATTTTGTAAGAAAACATACTAATGTTTTTATTTTGGGAATGGTGAAGATATAGGATAATATATATATATATATATATATCTATATATATATATATATATATATGTATGTATATATATATATATATATACATATATATTTTTATATATATATATATATATATATATACATACATATATATATATATATATATATATTTATATATATATATATATATATATATATATATATATATATATATATATATATAAATATGTATATATATATATATATATATATAAATATATATATATATATATATATATATATATATATATACCCATCTTTTGATTCATTGGACCTCTGGGATAGAATTTTCCCTCATCTTTACGTTGTAATATAGTATATTTCATTTGATTTTCTTTAGAAAATATATTTGTAATTACCATAATATTAGAAAATACCAATTTCTCGAAGTAATTTTTCTCGCTCTGTAGTTTTTATTTCATAATTTTCAGAATTTAATCTTGGTTTATCAGTAAATTCCTAACACTTTTTACCACACAAAAAATGTAAATGTTTTGAATTATCTCTCATAAAAAGAATTTAGGAATGGACTATAAAGCTTCATTTTTTTCATAGTTTTCAGCAGTTAATCACCTATATATTAAATTGGATTATTTTGCTAACAACGAAAAAAATATAACTCCTGACAGAAAACCTTTCTTTTGTGTGAAACCTAAAGAAATCTTTAATTATTAAGAAGAAAATTGTCATAAAATATGTTTCTTATTGGATTTGATATTCATTTCCATGCAGAGGCCTTTGGGAAAGGCTACTCAGCAGCCTAATAGACTCCATAGAAAAGGAAAATTTTCAAGAAGGGGTTTTAGTAGAACCACATGATAATTAATAATTTACTATTATCTATCATTATTCCTTTGCGTTTTATACATTATATTTTTTATTTGCTCATATTATTTCTGGATATTTTGTAATAAATTCATTATTTCTCAAAAAAGGTCAATAAAAAAGTAAATAATTTGAGAATTTGGAACCTTTTAGGTATCAAAGAATTTGTTATTTGTTAACTTTGCTCACTGTTCTATTCGTGGAACGTTTGATCCCTACTACTTCCGAGCTGTGGCATTTTTTTCTCTTTTCTTTTAAACAGTTTTAATAAACTGCAATGTAATTGCTCCTTTTTGGTGTAGAGGTGACCTCTTCAGTTTCCATATTTGATCTTAGTATTTTTTTTATTTCTGGGTTCGAATCAAGGTTGGCACTGATTTCGTCAGTGTACAGTGTAAAGCCATTGATCTATTTTTTATATTGCCATTTTCTTTGATTTACAAATACACAATCTGTACTATTACTATCCTTTATTCTATCGCATTTTCAGAGAAAATAATTTTGTTCATGAACAAACACTTTAGTGATAATTTGTTTATAATAAAAAAAATCAAAATATCAATATCATAGTTTCAATGATTCCCCAAAAATTCGTACACAATTTTCCTTTATTCTTCTTCTTCGATGATTGTGATATGAACGTGATATGAAATAGAAACTTTATTCTGTACATTTATCACTTGCTTTTCCAACAAATCCCATGTTCAAAACAAAATCCACTGCTCTTCCAGTAAATTACTCTGTTGAATACCCGTAGAATTTTCCGGGCTCGTCTTCAGTTTTAGTCCGAAAAGGAGAAAAATGTCGACTTTTTTCGGAGAAGGCAGAACGCTGACAAAGGCATTTACTTCGGCAAACATTCCACACCAATTTTTCACACGGATTAGCCCGAGAGCTAAAAACCGAATCTTTTATTAGCAGTCTCGACGAAGCTAAAAAATAGCACTTTTGAAGGATAGCGTTAAAGCGCCTGGTTCTGCCAGTGCAAAATTTGCAGATTCCCAGGGAACTTTTATTCAACAAGGATACAGGTGGTTTTGCATAAACGGCGTATGCTGATGAACGTGTCTAAGTGTAGCTTAACTGGGATAGATTGTCACCCGAGAAAAGAATGGGCTGATCATTTGTCACTTTTCACGAAGACTTGATTTTTTTGGTGTTTGATTGATAATTGTTATTCTTAGCTACAATGTTATAGATAAAAGACATTTTCGTGGAATATAAATAATTTAGTCTAACTGGACAAATCAGTTTACTTGTAGTTTGCGTAAATATATGTGTAAGTTCATCCCTGTTAATGATGATAATTTCGTAAGTCCTAGTGTTATAAATGTACGAATGGTCTCTTATTTTATAATCTCTACCGACATATAGAAGTATGTAGAAGTGACAAAGAACATATATATTATATATATATATATATATATATATATATATATATCCGTCTTTTTTATCAAATTTGGATTGAAGTAAGAGAAAATCATAACTAGGGGTAATCCATAGCTAATGCATTATAAGAGTTACTTACATTATTATTATTATTATTATTATTATTATCATTATTATTGTTATTATTATTATTATTATTATTATTATTATTATTATTTTTATTATTATTATTATTATTATTATTATTATTATTATTATTATTATTATTATTATTTGACACTTGATCTTCTACGTGATTCGTTTCCGATCATATCTGACATATTAAAGCTTAGTTCCCGATTTTAGTAATAGTGTGTCTTTTAATGAGTTTCATGACTGACATATGCGGATAGTTATTGATTATTCTATTAGAACTGCTGCGGTTATGATAACGTGCACAATTGAAGGCTGCTTTACAAACAGAGATTCGTAGCTTCTATTCAAATGTCTCGCTTTGTTTACCTTTGGGTGAAAGCGCAAGTTTGATTTGAACCAGTCCCATTAACTTTGATATTTGAAAGCTTTTGAGGTAAAATGCGGCAGAACGTAGAACCCTAATTTTCATCACTTTAAATTACAATTTCATCAACTATGGTGCAATTTATTTCTCATTTTGTTGTGGGCGGAAAAGATTCAGTTTTCTCAAAAAATTTTAACTTCTAAACTATTGAAAAAATTCCAACTTTGCAAATACTCTTCTGGAAACACATAGACGCCACAACGAAAATATAAATTTATTTGCTTTTCCCAACTAACTGATGAGAGGTACTGCAAACGAAATGTGACATTGTATTTCCCTTCACAAATTAAAAGTAAAATCGACGTTCTGCATACAATTTCTTTTTTCCTAACCTATCTTTTTCCTTCTCCCGCAGGTGAGTGAATGCTATGCCAACGAGCCTGCAATTAACAAGGCGAGGAATTGAAACGCTTAAAGTTGGACGAGTCGAAGTGATCGGAATTTTTCTGTTAATCGTTGTTGCTATGGTGGAAGAGTGTGGACTGGAAGGCTTCATATTGATGGCATATACAGTTATGAATACAGTGGATAAACAAGGTGAGAATTGCAAACATTACATGTTGAACAGGAGCGTATGTACTCAGGTCTAAAATGAAAAAAAATGAGCACAGTATTTTGATAAGTAAATAACCCGCGAAGTAACAAATATAATTTACTAGCAAACCGACCTGGACAATTGAGGGTTTGTGATAAGCATGGCGAGACCAGCATTAGATGATTAAACACAAGTCGTAAATATAAGTCTCCAAATTTAATCACTGGTGGATAAATACAACCACTAATGAACAGGGCAGGTAAATAAATTACTTGCTGATAAACAACGTTGTAATGGTAATGGTCTATTGATTGAAATGAAGGTATATTTAGTAGTGACAAGATTTATATGGCTATAATTCTAATATTCAAGAAGTAAACACAGCGGTCAATGCAACACCATAGCAGCCAACAGGAAAATAAATACTATATTCTAGAAATAAGAAGGTACGAAAGATTTAGCAATGTAATTAAAGCAGTACATTACTAATGAGCAAAAATATGAAATTAGAGGTCTAATTATTTTCGTAACAGGAACTTCAATCTTTTAATAATAAATATATATACAATAACTTTTTCTAATGAGACACATGATGTTAGCATAAATACTTAAGGAAAAGTAGTGGTAGTATTAGTTGTCTAATAGTAAGACGGAAGATGATTGTGATTATGATATTAAAAGAGATAAAATCCACAAATCAATAGGAAAAGGGTGATACTTCCGTTGTTGATACAAAAAGGGTTTGGAAATTATTTACATTATGATAAACAAGAAGCAGCGCCAGTAGTCATAGTATAAATGGTGTGATAAGATCATGGTAACAGGAGGAAGTTCGTATTTTATGGAGATCAGAACAATAAAATCAATAATCTAGCAATAAGCGATTTATGGGTATTAGTAAAAAATATAACAGAACCCGAAATATGGATGACTGGCAATTATCTATTGACAAGTGGATCAGTATAATCAAATATTGATAATAAAAGTAATAAAACCAATAATAAAAAGATATAAAGAGGACAATGAAACTAATATTATGAATAATCCAATAAGATATAGGACAACGTTTGATGAAACATAATGTTTTATGTATATCATCATTATCATTATTATCTCTTCCTACGCCTATTGACACAAAGGACCTCGGATAGGTTTCGCCAGACGTCTCCATCTTTGAGCTTTTAAATCGATAATTCTCCGTTCATCATCTCCCATGTATATATAGTATGATAAATTGTTGGATTCATATTCCCTCTTACCCTTGCTCCAAGCTTCATAATAAAGTTTTTGTTTTTCCAAGAGATAATACTGTCTTATTAGTTTATCAGTAATGAAAGGCTAGACAAATCCCGCTAGCAAGATTAAGGGAGTGAAATGTAAACTTTCATTGTGAAAGAAGACTTAAAAAAGAAGTGCTCGGGAAGTGGAAAAAATGAGGTATTTTAAGGAAGACTAAACAAAAACAAAAGAGTAGACGAAGACAATAAGGAAAATATAAAAGTTGAGAGAGAGAGAGAGAGAGAGAGAGAGAGAGAGAGAGAGAGAGAGAGAGAGAGAGAGAGAGGGGCGGGGGATAGTCCCAATTGATTAATTTGAAAGAATCAAGTGAATTATACTTATACAAGACTTGGCTTTCGTAAATTTTAGGATTGATAAAGTGATTCGCCCTATATATTTATCTTTTTTTTTTAATCTTGGTTACCAGATGTGAAAGGATGTGTTTTTCGACTTTGATATTATTACTGAAAGATCCATTCCAGCTCCTCGATTTTTTATTGTAATGTTCACTCAATTTAGAATAGTTGATCTCCAATGTTAGACATTCGCATATGAAACTATAGGTTTTAACCTTTTACCTGTTCCCTGTTTTTTAAGGATGTTATATGAAAAACTGTGAATTTGGATTCCCTGCATTGAAAGATTAATCTGGATTTTTTAATCGGAATATTTTACTTGTCCAATATGGTGATAGCGCAGAGGATAGTTTGTGGCTTATGCAGACGATGCTACTTTGCTTGCATTGATCCTATCAATTAGTATAGTGTGACGAGCCGAGAGAAGGTTGTGACTCAAAGACACGATGAAAGCAACTCAGTAACTTTATTACAGAACATTCTCCTTTATATACAAAAACTCAATGCAACGGGAAATTTCCTGTTCAACCGACACCGCACCAGTTAGTTAACGGTGAGAAAAACAGACACATTATTTCAGGTTCGATGCAACAGGAAATTTCCTGTTCAACCGACACTGCATCGGTTAACAGTTAAGGGTGAGAAAAACATACATGTTATTTCAGGTTCTTTTTAGTGTGAGGGGAGAGCGAAGATACAAGCATAATATATACAAAAAAAGAAATGTCATTACTATGTACGATCGTGTGACACACGGTTGGTACATGGCTCTCCCCACCTAAAAATGACATACTGTTCATGTTAAATAGGGCGCCCTGATCTAGAGAGGCGAACTATAGGCGGGTCATATGGCAGGAGATAAGCAGGTTTTAGATGATGAATGGAGACTCATTTTTCTTTGCCACAAATTTTTAGTAGGAATGCTTTCCGACTGCCTCGGATCACAAGGAAAGGGCCCGTGTTAGGGGGAATTAACGGTGGCTTGCTAGTTTTGTTGTGCAGGAAGATGTGCGTTGCAGAGGGCAAGTCTGTCGGTATGTGATGCTTCGCGGGGGTGTTGTAAGTCTGGCGGCATGGAGTAAATTTTCCCCGGACATGACGTTTGGGCTTGACATCGTCGGAGGAGGTTGTAGAAGGAAAAAATTCAGCAGTGACGACCAACAGGTCGCTATACACCATTTGAGCTGCTGAGACGTCGAGGGCGTCTTTAGGAGTGGTCCTTAGTCCCAGGAGGACCAAGGGAAGCTGAGTAAACCAGTTGGAATCCTTGCAGCGGGATATCAAAGCTGCTTTGAGGGTGCAAAGAAAACGTTCAACCATTCCATTGGCAGCGGGGTTGTAGGAAGTTGTATGATATAGGGTGATGCCCAGGAGATTCGCTAATGATGTCCATAATTGAGAGGTGAAAGTGGTACCCCAGTTAGAAGTAATATGCTCAGGGATACCAAATCTTGCAATCCATCCTGAGAGTAGGGCAGATGTACATGATGCGGAGGTTGCAGTTTTCATGGGAATGGCTTCAGGCCAACGAGGAGTGGAGCGGTCGATGACGGTAAACAGGTAACGTTGTCCTTGTGAAGTGGGTAGGGAGCCTACAACGTCGACGTGAATATGTGGGAAACGACGCTGAGGTTGAGGAAAGGTGCCCACTCCTGAATCTGTGTTTCAATGTACTTTGGAAGTTTGGCAAGAAGTACAGGCGTGAACCTAATCCTTAGAATCCTTAGAAATGCCATGCCAAATGAACTTCGTCTTCAGCAGCTGTGCAGTACATCGGCACGGGGATGTGAAAGGCCGTGAATGAAATCAAACACCTGCCGGCGCATGGGACCAGGAATCAAAGGTCACGGTCTACCAATACTGACGTCACAGAGGAGGGTGGTGTTAGAGCCTTCAAGGGGGAAGTCTTCCCAATGCAGAGATATGCAGGATGTTCTACATGCTTGGTACTCTGGATTCTGTCGTTGGGCTTCAGCCAAGGCGTTGTAATCCAATCCCAGTTGGAACAGCAGCCAACATGTTTCTTAACAGGGCATCAGCAACGGGATTCATTTTCCTCGGGACGTATTTGAGGGTGCAATTGTATTCAGCCACGGCGGAGAGACGTCGGCATTGACTGGCGGACCAGGCGTCAGACTGTCGAGTGAATGCGTGCCCCGGAGGCATGTGGTCTGTGCGAATGACGAAGGGCGTACCTTCTAAGAAATGACGGAAGTGACGGACAGCAAAGTGCACCGCCAGCAATTTGCGATTGAAGGTAGAATAGCCCGATTCTGACTTGGACAGTTTTCTGCTGAAGAAGGCCAATGGGCGGGGCGAGCCGTTGACCACCTGCTCCAGTACTGCACCAATAGCGACGTCGCTGGTATCGGTGGAGAGAAGGAGAGGGGTATGTGGGATAGGAAAAGTGAGAGCCGCAGCGGTTGATAGGGCCTTCTTTGCATTGCAGAAGGCCGCTTCTTGAAGGGGACCCCACTTCGGGTTCTTTGGCTTGCCCTAGAGGGAGGCGTAGAAGGGAGAAAGAGTGGCGGCATTGGCTGGCAGAAAACGGTGATAATAGTTGATCCTGCCCTAGAATTCCTGCAGAGGTTTGACGGTCGAGGGCGCGGGGAAGTCCTGAACGGCTGCTACCTTCTCAGGGAGGGGATGGACTCCCTCAGGAGTGATGCGGTGCACTAAGAACGACACTTCGTTGGCGCCAAAGGTACACTTGTCGTACCGGATTACAAGGCCGTTTTGTTGCAGGCGGCTAAGCCCGATGCGCAGGTTATGGAGGTGTTCCTCTTTTGAGGAGGAAAACATAAGTATGTCATCCATATAACATACAAAGAAGGGTAGGCCCCTTAAGATGCCATCCATGAGACGTTGTAACGTGGCCCCAGCATTACGAAAGCTGAAACAGGAGTAATTGAAGGTGTATGTACCAAACAGAGTGGTGATGGCTGTCTTGGGGATGTCTTCTGGGTTCATAAGCACCTGATAATACCCCTTCAGGAGGTCGAGCGTAGAGAAAACCTTCGCTTAGTGCAGGTAGGAGGTCACGTCGGCGATGTTTGAGAGGGGGTAGTGATCCGGTTCTGTTTGCATGTTCAGGCGCCTGTAATCCCCGCATGGACAGAGGGTGCCGTCTTTCTTCAGAACGATGTTTAAGGGTGACGACCATGGGCTGGAGGCCTTTTAGCAAAGGCCCATTTCCTCCATTTCGGCGAACGTCTGTCTGGCAGCTGCCAATCGTTCCGGTGCCAGATGTCTGAATTTTGCGAAGACTAGGGGTCTCGTCGTCTTAATATGGTGATAAATACCATGCTTGGCAGGATCCGTGGGCGTTTGGTGAGGTTCTGGATGGAAAACTTCCGGGTACGACGAGGCTGCGTTGACCATTCGTTAGTGGGGGATATCGACCAGAAGGTGGAAATGAGAGAGGAAATCCGCACCAAGGATTGGCAATGTGACGTCAGCAACGAGAAACTTCCAATTAAATGTACCATTTCCAAACAATAATGTGAGGTTCTTGTAACCTTAGGCGGGTATCGCAGATCAATTGGCAGCTACCCAGCGGACGTCCGCAGACGTAGACAGACTACGTTGTGTCCCGAAGAGTTCCCTTGGAAAAAGAGAACAACAAGCACTCGTGTCTACCAAAAATCGCATGCCCCTTCATGCACCATGTAAAAAGAAAAGATTAGAAACACGGGAGGCCACCGCCACAAGCCATGGCCTACTTAAACTTTTTTTGGCCACTGACAATCATTGGCACATTTCTTCGCGGTTGCTCAGAATCTGTTGTGATAGTAGCAAAACTGCGGCGGATGGGAGGTAGTAAGGGGCTGTAGAAGTCGTTAGTTGGGGCGCGAGCGAGTAGTGGTTGGTGGGTGGCTTTGTCGCTGCTTTGTCACGTCACGGGTTAGGCATGTACATCCTACAGCATTCACGTCAGCTTCGGTTGACGTTGAAATGGCTGTCCATATGGGCGTCGGCTTTGGTCATCAAGTCCTTTATGGGTAAACTATCGACATCAGGTATGGCAGCACGTACAGGTTTGGGTAAACGGCGTATCCAAAGGGCACGAAGTAGGTTCACTTCAGGAAGAGAGCCGTCTGCCGCAGGTTGCAGGCGAGCGATACTGGTCATTTCCCAGAGGGCGAGCGAAGCACTTAAGCCACCCAATGGTTGTTAAGAGAGCTGAAAAAGATTTGCTAAACGGGCGGCTGGCGACGGTGAGTACTGCTGCAGAAGGTATGTTTTGAGGGCGTCATACGCTATTGGGGTGAAAACGCCTCTCCGCTGGCGAACGACGAAAGTTTCAATGGAGCAGCCGCAGCGCCAACTTCCGTAGAGTTCGCCATAGTACCAACGACAGAGGGGCGAGGTGGGGTGGAAGGCGGGAGGAGCGAGTCGACTTACAGGGTCACCAATGTGACGAGCCGAGAGAAGGTTGGGACTCAAAGACAGGATGAAAGCAACTGAGTAACTTTATTACAGAACACTCTCCTTTATATAAAAGAACTTAATGCAACAGGAAATTTCCTGTTCAACCGACACCACACAGGTTAACAGTTAACGGTGAGATAAACAGTTGCATTATTTCAGGTTCAATGCAACAGGAAATTTCCTGTTCAACAGACACTGCATCAATTAACAGTTAACGGTGAGAAAAACATACATGTTATTTCAGGTTCTTTTTAGTGTGAGGGGAGAGCGAAGATACAAGCATAATATATATACAAAATGAAATGTCGTTATTATGTACGATTGTGTGACACATGGTTGGTACAATAGACATGTGGATGAGGAAGTTATAACCAGAAATCTAGCTAGAATAAGAACATGGTACAAATTAGGTGTTATGAAACTAATTCCTAACGAAACAGTAAATACATACAGCTAATTTAAAGCTGTAGGTGTCAGCCCTAATGATAGATTTACTTTTGAAAAATATATTTGGTGTATCTATTTTTTAAAGTAAAATAGTTCGTTATATTAACAATATTTTTAAAAACTTTTTTATACCTTCCTATCCTGGGAAAAGGATTGTTCTTATATCTTGTCATCTTTTTCTTATCTTCACACAAGATTCTCATCATGTTTTTATTTTACAGATCCTTGTTGTATTTATTAATACTCAATTTTTCTTTGGGCCACTTGTTGACCCATGACCTCTCCCGAAAAACCTCTCCAGCCTCCTCTATCGTGCGCTAAATCCATCCATGTATTCATTTCATTTCCTTCCGTGTCCAGATCCTTCTTGAGGCATCTATTCCAACTGTTTATAAGTCTTTAGAATATTTTATTGCTGATTTTCATTCCTTTAGCTTCTTGTGAACGCTATACACACTGTAAAAAATTTTAGGTATCAGTTACGTTGAACAATAAGAGAGCAAATACTTGAGCTCTTGTAGTAAATTATCTATTGTCCATTAAATTTTACCGATCAGTTTATGCATATTGGCCGGGACCTAAGTTGATTGATTCCAAGGTTAATCGTGTAGAGTTCCTTAAGGGTTAATGCCAAATTAATTAATTAGGCATCGCTTCTTTTCTTTTTTTTCAATCTACTGCAATCATTGTATGTCAAGCCTCTCAAGATTTATGATATTAGGGAAGGCTGCGAGCAAACCAAGTTTTTTTTTTTCTTTTTTAAATCTGATTGTTTTAATTTGATATTTACTAAATCTTAATGATACTTATTTATTCAAAAGGAATAATAGTCTTATGATAGACATTGAAATGATAAACAGTGGGGAAATATCAAAGGTTATATAATTGATCTTCTTATTCAATGGAACCCTAAAATACATTGAAACGGGGATAATGCCAAGCCTGGATATTTTTATTAAACAGTTAACGTGAAGCCAAGATAGAAAATTACTTATGCTGTGTACTAAAGCACTTGTAGGGTTCATTATAATGGCCATGCATTTTATTTCCTCTTCTACAAATCATCGAAAACACCATTTCTGTATAATTTTTATCATATTCTGTAACTTTTTTCCATCTTTCTTTCGCTCAGAAAGACAAGAATATCATCTGCAATGTCTGACTACTTTCCTTTCCCTTTTCTCTGCACTGATGGCTTATTCAAGGGACCTTAATATCACAAATCACTGCCATAAACATGTCTTGCAAAGCTACGCCGGTAAACGACCATATGCAAAGACAAAGAAAAGAAAGAAAAAAAAAAAAAAAAGATTTTGGAGAATATCCAAGAGTTGATTGGATGGATGGAATTTCCATATCGAAAGTTGGGGAAGGATCTCACCGATGGATACTATCAAGGAATTTCATGAACCTAAGGATCGTAAATGCGGAGATATCCTGCAGGTTATATTACCTAAGGTCCTGGTCTTGAGAGATTTTTTATTCGATCAATAGGATTTCATGAGAGTTTCATCGAATGTTGGTTAGAAAAACTACTTCGAATCGAGGAGGAATTCTTTTTTAGTGGAAATCACTTCCAGTTATCTTGGGAAGGATGTAAACACATTCATGTGATTACTAGCTGGAAATTACTTTCATAATCCTGATTTTTAAGATGTACCTCTTATTGGTTACATCCAATCTTTTTTTCTGTGTACTCCTTCTGTTCATCCTTTTATCATCATCAATATCATCACCGTTGAATATTGACATTATTATTACTAGCTAAGCTACAACCCTAGATGGAATAGCAGGATGGCCTTTCGCCCAGTGAGGAAAAGGAAATAATGAACATGAAATATCGTACAGATCAGAAACAACTTTAAGATAAATCACTCATTTATAAACCATGACGAGACTTATGTCAACCTGTTCTACATGAAAATATACGCTGCAAGTTTTAATTTCTGCATCAGGTCACAGCTGGAATAATAGTTTTAAAGTAATGTGTAGTATAGAGCTTTTTGATGGAGAAGACATGACTTACAATTAATGACATACCTAGTACAACTTACATGATGGTAGAGTCTGGGAAGACCTGAAGAAAAAGTATGGTCAGAATTATGAAAAATCTTAAGCAAAAGAACT
>NC_090730.1:43103313-43105813 GCF_036898095.1 Palaemon carinicauda
CTGTTAATAAGGATAGTGTCATCGGCATAATGAAGGTCGGCTATCCCCAACTGTTCTACACGTTACAAAATCCCTGAGGATAAACAACATAGGTGACAATACAGTCCAATGGAGTACCCTGCTGTTCACTGGATATCTATATGGCAGAACTACACTAACATTAATTTACACTTGCTATGGTCATGAACAGACTTAATCAAATTTACTTATTTCAGAGTAACTCTATAGTAATGTAGGACTCTCCGCAAAATTGCGTGGTGCACATTATCAAAGACGTTTTCTTAATGCACAAATCCCATTATTAGTGGATTTCTATATTCTACATATTGCTGTACAACATGGCTTAGAAAGAAAATTTGGTCAGTACAAATTCTACCTTTTCTATATCTTTGTTTTTCATCTCTAAGATTTCCATCAGTCTTCATCTCTAGTCTCTTTAGAATAAGCATTCTATATATTTTCATCACAACTGACTGAAGTGCCCTGTCTGTAATTAATACAATCAGATAGGTCTCCTATTTTGCCATTTTCATCAACACTCCTAGCTCCCATTGGTCAGGTTTCGCCTCTTCACGCCACATTCTATAAAATATTCTTATTAGTATTCTAGGATCACTTCATTTTCGACCAATATCATATCAGCAATTATTCCATCGTAGTCAGGGGCTTTCCATATCCTCACTTTTTTAATGATTGATTCAACTTTAGACATTTAATTCATTTATGCGCACATCAAGGTCTTCCTCAGCTTCAGGTATATCAAACAAATTATTCCCTTTATATCTCCTATTCATGACCTCACTAAAATGTCCCATCCAACGTTGACTTTCTTCATCTTCTGCTGTTGTAAGAGAACCATCTATCTTTTTGGGGGATATATGCTTCTTTTTTACCCCATAGAGATTTCATTACTAATTATATGAGCGATTCTTACACCATAGCCACTCCTGAATTCATAGCTTTGTCACCCTCATCTGCTTTCATGTATAAAAATTGTTTCCTGCCATTCCTCAGTCATTTGCCTCCTTTTAACAGTATCACAAATATCCTTTGATATTGATGGCATTCTCCTTGTAACTGCATACCCCAAAACTTCACTACCAACTGACTGTTATATGTTCTTAATATCACACCATTCTTCATTAATTGTATGCCCTTCGTCTCTTTGAGTCTCTAAAACGAAAAATCGATTCCTACATTCAGTTGCAAATGTTTCTTTGTGCTCATCTTCTAGTAGCTTAATTTTGTAAAACCTAGGAATTCTATCTACAAATTTATATTGTGTGCTTTCAGTTTTAATTTCAGTGTGGTACCTTTATAGCTTCTTGAATTTCTCAGAGTCCTATTTCTCTCTTTATTACTGGCTATGTAACTTTTTTTTATTTTATTTTTGTAATTGCCACATAGTGAAGTCCATGTATATTTGTGGATATCCTTGTGCTGAAAAAGAGTACCTCCGATGACAAGATTGTTTGTTGAACAAAAACTTATAAAATGTGCCTCATTTTTATTTGTAACCTTGCCAAGACCCTCAACACCCATCACATTCTCTATACCTTGATTACTCGTTGCAACATTAGCATTCAAGTGACCAATCACAATTTCCATATCTCTATCTGGGATCTTATCTCTTACACTCTGTAGTTCTTCATGAGATTCATCTTTCCATTCTTCAGGGAATCATTTGTTGGTTCATAGCAAACTGTAACACTCATAATGCACTGCTTTGATTTAAACTGTGCAAGTAAATATCTACTATTTACAGTTCTCCACTAAGTTAATACCTTTTCTGCTCTTGGTGTTATCATCATTACTAACCCCTCTCTTCCAACTCCATCTGTTTTTTCTGAATACATACATATACAGTATATATATATATATATATATATATATATATATATATATATATATATATATATATATATGTATATATATATATATATATATATATATATATATATATATATATATATATATATATATATATATATATATATATATATATATACTGCCTTGGTCTAAGATTTCCCTTACAACGTGTTTTACTTAGGGCCAAGATATCCAAACTGCTGCAACATCCCAATATGATTCAATGCTCTAACATTCCAATTACCAATTTTCAATTAGTATTTATAAACACGGAGATTTTACACCTGCAAGTGGGGGTCATTTTGTCATTTTCTCTTTCCATATACTG
This sequence comes from Palaemon carinicauda, assembly GCF_036898095.1. Lineage (NCBI taxonomy): Eukaryota > Metazoa > Arthropoda > Malacostraca > Decapoda > Palaemonidae > Palaemon > Palaemon carinicauda. Next base: position 43,105,511 of record NC_090730.1, read on the forward strand.
AATAAATCCATAGAGGATTCATTGACTAGATTCATGAAAGGATTGCCAGTTTCTTGTGATGCGCAGTGCCTATCTAACTAAGGCAAGTGACCCCTGCCGGCCCATACTAATTCCAGTAATATCATTCGCCAAGCATCAGGAATTGTAATATTTAAAGAGAAGAGGCCAAGAGATTCTTGTGTTATTAATTCGAAAGGAAGTTGGATTGATTAAATAGAAATTCGGGAGGAGGTCCTGGAATACTAATAAAATGAAAAGTTTGGAGAAAGTCCTGGTATATTAATTAACGGAAAGCTAGAAATA
>NC_090730.1:43110813-43133313 GCF_036898095.1 Palaemon carinicauda
TCTCTATATATATATATATATATATACTTATATATACACATATATATATATATATATATATATATATATATATATATATATATATATATATATATATATATATATATATATATATATATATACTTATATATACACATATGTATATATATATATATATATATATATATATATATATATATATATATATATATATATGTGTGTGTGTGTGTGTGTGTGTGTGAGTGTGTGTGTGTATACATGTATGAGTGTGTATGCTCATAATTGTGGCAGTCTTAGTGTCTATCTGTTGTGTGTCACTGAATATATATGTGTGCTTTCGTGTTTTTATTACACCTCTTGACGGTCTTATGATTTAGAAATACAATTAGAATACAAAAAAAAAAAATCTCTGTGATGACGTAAAACAGAAAAAAAAATTAGCAAATTACAAATCACTTAAAAGTTAGTTGTTTAAAAATATTGTTTACTAATACTTCATCCAGTTTGTAAATACCTGAACTAGTGTTAAACAGAGCTTCGAATGTTTTCTTAATTAAAACTGTTTCAATAATATTTTTTTTAACAGTATCTTTGCAAAATATTAGTCCTTTAGCAGCTTTCACATTAATAGTGTGGTTACAATCATTCATTTGTTGAAAAAAGACTGCTGACAATGTTTCCCGTTCTTATATTATATTTATGCTGTTTTAATCGAGTTTCTAGGGCTTCGCCACTTTAACCAATATATCGTTCATTACACTGATTGCATGGGTATTTCGTAAATGCATCCGTTAATATGCTTTGGGGAATTTTCTATCAATATATTCTTGAGTGTTCTGTTTTTAAAAATTACGTCAATTAAAATTCCAGGTAGAGGTACAAACTGGTTGGAAAAAAAGGTAAAACGAGGAGGTTATTCACATTAAAATCATCGTTGTTACAAAATCCATAACAAGTTTTCTTTTCCCTTTGACAGGCTATGTTTATGAAATGTGATGGATACTTTAAAATAGATGCTATTTCATGAATTTTCCCAAGCTCAGCTTCAAGGGGATCAGGGCAGCTTCCCCGCAGTGCCCGTAAAAACATGAATGAAAAAACCATAATTTTGGTTGATGGGTGATGATTAGAATAAAAATGTATATACGAGTTAACATTCGTAAGTTTTCTATATACAGTATATTTAAAATACCTTTCTTGTCTGAATACTAAAACATCTAAAAAGGGAAGCTTGTTATCGACTTCTATCTCCAATGAAAACTCAATAGATGGTACCAGAGTATTTAAAGCTTTTAGAAAAGCTTTTTCATCCTTATCAATGGGCCAAGCACAAAATATATCAGCAACATTTCTGACCCAAAAAAATACCTGCAGGTAGAAACCTAGGTAGGTACTTGGTCTCCAAAAATTCCATGTAAATATTGCTTAACAAAGGAGATAGAGGATTGCCCATTGCCATACCAAATTTTTTTTCAAAGAATTCACCATTAAATGTAAACCCACAGCCTTTTATACACAATTTTAAAAGTTTAAGAATAGAGTCAGTATCCACAGTAAACGTATATTTGACGAGTTCGTCTTTAAAAAACTCCAACAATTCATCCACAGGTACTTTTGTAAAAAGGGATTTAACACCAAAGCTTATTAACTTAGAATTATAATAAAAATCAAACCTCCTTGACCTACAAATAGAATTACTATTTTTCACAGAGCATCCAGATATACTCCCAAGAATAGGTGACAGTTCATTTACCAGCCATTTAGATAGTTTGTAAGAACAAGATCCCACGGAACTTATGATGGGTCTAGCAGGAAAGATTTCTGTGTGAATTTTGATAACACCATAAAAATATGGGAGCTAGGGACACGTTGTGATGAATTTGGGTATCAACTGCTTATGATTACAAAGTATACTCTTAATAGTTTTGTTAAATGAAGCATTGTCTTTACCTAATGGACTATTACGTAATTTTATATAGGGCAGTTGATCATTTAACAATTCATACATCTTATTATTATAATAAAATCTGTTCATTATAACTAAGGAATTTGATTCATCAGCTTTGGTTATATGTAGATCCTTGTCTCTCCTAAGTTTTTCATATCATATTAGGAACCTCTTTGGGATATTAGAGGGTTCAGCACAACTAGAAATACCATATACAATGCCTTTACATAAGTTGATTTGCTCCATTGGGACGTAATTATATTTCCAAAGTTTACGAAATCCATTTCCAATTTCTAGCCAGTCTATATCTTCTTTAACAGAGAATTTTATACCATAACCTAAAGCTGTTAAGGTGTTGTTATCTAAAAGTTTGTCAGAAATGTTACAAATGAAGTCATTATTGGCATTAGTTGTCCATTTGCTATACTGTATTAATCTGTTTATTTTTTGTCTATGCTTTCTTTCCGTCTTTTTGATTTGTACTCTTAATTTATTATGACAAAAATAAAAAACAACATCCAAAAAGTTTTCTGGTATTGCATTTAACAAAATTCGTTTTCGCCGTCCTAATTCTTGAAAAGCAGCTGTCTCCTCGACCTTTGCTAGTTCTATGTGTTTCTGGAGTATAAGGCGGTGGTAATCCTCGAAGAGGACGAAGGACAATCGGTTCAACATCCTATTCGTCAATGATCTCAGAATCACGTGCTCCTCCATATAGGCTCATAAAAGGCGATGTTGTAGTATCACACGGTGTGCTCGTTGTAAACAGGTTAAAACGTCGTCACAAGAGGAATCAAAGCTTGGAATAGTTCCCCAAATGAAGTAAAATGATTGAAGACGCGTCCAGCATCCATGTTAACGACAAATCGCTGGAACTAGCGATGTCTCAAGATAACAGCAGACCGGGAAACGAAGAGTTGACAAGCGCTTTAGTGTTTTTATTACACCTCTTGACGGTCTTCTGATTTAAAAATAAAATATGAATACAAAGAAACCTCTGTGATGACGTAAAACGGAACAAAAATGAGCAAATTACAAATTACTTTAAAGCTAGTTATTTAAAAATATTGATTACTAATACTTCCTCCAGTTTGTACATACCTGAACTGGTGTTAAACAGATCTTCGAATGTTATCTTAATAAGAAATGTCTCAATAACATTTCTTTTAACAAAATCTTTGCAACATATGAGTTCATTAGCAGCTTTCCAATTAATAGTATGGTTGCAATCATTTATATGCTGATAAAGACTGCTGGCAATGTTTCCCGTTCTTACATTATATTTATGCTGTTTTAATTGAGTTTCTAGCGCTTCGCCACTTTGAACAATGTATTGTTTAATACACTGATTGCATGGAATTTCATAAATGCATCCGTTAATATGCTCTGGGGAATTTGAATTTTTTCTCAATATGTTCTTGAATGTGCTGTTTCTAATAAATCCTATTTTGCATATATATATATATATATATATATATATATATATATATATATATATATATATATATATATATATAGAGAGAGAGAGAGAGAGAGAGAGAGAGAGAGAGAGAGAGAGAGAGAGAGAGAGAGAGAGAGCAATGCGTCGAATATAGAATTCCCCTTTTTATGACATTAGTAGGTTATGAAAAATCCTTTGATATGGGGTGCCTGCCAATTTTTTTCAGTGACCTGCGATATAATGAAATTCCTCTTAAATATGTGTATTTGATTAAGTTTGTTCATGAGCATAGCAAATAAAAAGTTAATATTAGTGGAGTCTAATCAAATGAATTTCCAGTGAATACGTACTGCAAGGGAATGTTTTGTCCCTATGTTTTTATCCTTCTCGTGGATTTTGTATTGGGTAGAACAGTTGAAGATGGTGGAGAAGGATTGGACTGGATTGATAATAGGAAATTAGCTGACCTAGAGTATGCTGATGATGCTGATAATTTTAGCAGAAAACGACATGATTTGCAAAGCTTGCTTACCGGAATGCATGAATTATCACACAAGGTTAGCCTCAAGAGAAACAGATGAAAGACAGAGATGAGGAGAGCGGAATATGCAATGGAAGATGAAATATCATCGGAAGGAGAAAGGATTAATCAGGTAGAATCATTCAAGTATTTAGGAACTATGCTCTCCAATACAGGGTCTTTAGAAATAGAGTTTAATGAAAGATTGAACAAAGCAAATCAAACAATGACTAGGCTATAAGTAAAATTTGGAAATAAAATCGCTTGAAATTGCTCATAAAAATCAGGCTATATGTCAGTTTAGTGAGATTGTCGTTACTGTATGGACATGAGTCATGATATGACAATGAAACAATGCCCAGCAGATTTAGTATATTAGAGAACAAAACCCTCTGAAGAATATTGGGAGTTAAATGGCAGGACAGGATTATAAATTACACTAGAAGGGAGATTACTCGAGGGCCATATGTGGATGAAATCATGGTAAGCAGTATTATTTTTATTATTATTATTGGCTAAGGTACAACCCTAGTTGGAAAAGCAGAATGCTATTAGCCGAGGGGCCCCAGCAGGGGAAATAGCCCAGTGAGGAAAGGAAACAAGGAAAAATTAAATATTTTAAGAAGAGTAACATTAAAATAAATATGTCCTATATAAAATATAAAAACTTTAACAAAACAAGAGGAAGAGAAATCAGTTAGAATAGTGTGCCTGAGTGTACCCTCAAGCAAGAAAACTCTAACCCAAGACAGTGGAAGACCATGGTACAGAGGCTATGGCACTACCCAAGACTAGAGAACAATGGTTTGATTTTGGAGTGTCCTCCTAGATGAGCTGCTTACCATAGCTAAAGAGTCTTTTCTACCTTTACCAAGAGGAAAGTAACCACTAAAAAAATAAAGTTCAGTAGTTAACCCCTTGAGCGAAAAAGAATTGTTTAGTAATCTCAGTGTTGTCAGGTGTATGAGGACAGAGGAGAATCTGTATAGAATAGTCCAGACTATTCGGTGTATGTGTAGGCAAAGAGAGAAGGAGATTGTTTGGCATACACTTTGCACTCCCCAAGAGAGATTAGTTCACCAAAAGTTTAGCTGGGCTCCACAAGGTACTAGAAGAGTTGGAAGACCCCGGCTTATATGGTTGAGGACTGTGAAGTATGAAGTGAGAGATGATGAATGGAGGGGTATTAAATTAAAAGTTCAAGACAGAGACAACTGCTGAAATCTAACCGTGGCCGTTTGCGTCAATTGGCGTATGAGGAGATGATATATACAGTATATTTATCTATCTATCTATCTATCTATCTATCTATATATATATATATATATATATATATATATATATATATATATATATATATATATATATATATATATATATATATATATATATATATATATATATATATATCACCCACGAAAAGCATTTAATACCGAATTATATCTTGGGAATATATATCCACTTGAAATTCATTTTATGGTAACAGCTTCTGGGTGGGTAGAGATTCGACCCCCCCCCCCCCCGGTGGGCCGGAAACCATGCCAGCACGACTCTACCGACTGAGCTATCTCTCTTGATAGCTCAGTCGGTAGAGTCGTGCTGAGATAGCTCAGTCATCAAGAGAGATAGCTCAGTCGGTAGAGTCGTGCTGGCATGCTTTCCGGCCCACAGGTGGGGTTCGAATCTCAACCCGGCCAGAAGCTGTTACCATAAAATGAATTCCAAGTGGATATATATTCCCAAGAGAGAATTCGGTATTAAATGCCCCTTTCGTGGGAGATATTATCATTGATTAAAATCACGTGTGATTGTGATATATATATATATATATATATATATATATATATATATATATATATATATATATATATATATATATATATATATATATATATATACCAAGGCACTTCCCCAATTTTTGGGGGTTAGAGAACATTAAATAAATGAAAAAATAGGGGGACCTTACCTCTCTACATTCCTTCAAGCCTGACAAGGGACTCAACTAAGTTCGGCTGGTACTGCTAGGGTGCCTCAGCCCACCATCCCCGGTTATACACCACAAATGAAGCTTCATAACGCTGAAACCCCTACTGTTGCTACCACCGCTATCATCCAAGGCAACCTGAGGAAGCAGAAGGGACTACCTGAGCTGCGTCACAATCGCTCGCCATTCATTCCTATTTCTAGCACGCTCTCTTACTTCTCTCGCATCTATCCTCCTATCACCCAGAGCTTTCTTCACTCCATCCATCCACCTAAACCTTGGCCTTCCTCTTGTACTTCTTCCATCAACTCTTGCATTCATCCCCTTCTTTAGTGGACAGCCATTTTCCATTCTCTTAACATGGCCAAACCACCTCCACACATTCATATCCACTCTAGCTGCTAACTTATTTCTTACACCCGTTCTCACCCTCATTTCTTCGTTCTTAACCCTATCTACTCGAGATACACCAGACACTTCATCTCAAACACATTAAATTTCTGTCTCTCCGTCACTTTCATTCCCTACAACTCTGATCCATAAATCACAGTTGGTACAATCACTTTCTCATACAGAACTCTCTTCATATTCATGCCCAACCCTCTATTCTATACCACTCCCTTCACTGCCCCCACACTTTGCACCCTTCATTCACTCTCTGATGTACCGTATATCTACTTCCACTCCACCATTTGCTGCAACAACAGACCACAAGTACTCAAACTGATCCACCTCCTCAAGTAACTCTCCATTCAACATGACATTCAACCTCACACCACCTTCCCTTCTCGTACAAATCATAGCCTTACTCTTACCCACATTAACTCTCATCTTCATTCTCTCACATACCCTTCCAATTTTTGTCACTAATCGCCAAGCGTCTCCACGTCTGCAACCAGTACAGTATCATCCGCAAACAAAAACTGATTTACCTCTCATTCATGAGCATTCTCGTCTACCAGTTTCAATCCTCGTCCAAGCACTCGAGCATTCACGTCGCTCACCACTCCATCAACATACAAGTTAAACAACCATGACGACCTCACACACCCCTGTCTCAGCCCCACTCTCACCGAAAGCCAATCACTCTCTTCATATATATATATATATATATATATATATATATATATATATATATATATATATATATATATATATATATATATATATATACATGCACACATTTATATATATATATATATATATATATATATATATATATATATATATATATATATATATATATATATATATATATATATATATATATATATATATATATATATATTGTATCATTATAGTTTTATAATGATAATTATTGGTGTTGGCTATGTTGGTTAATATAGTCTGTGCATATTAAAATTCATTTGTTTGCACATGCGCGTTAGAGACTACTGGTGAAGGTTTCCAGGACGGTGGCTGTCTTTGGACATACTGGTTGAGGTTTGTGGTGGTGATGGTCACGTGATCAGTTGCTCCTGATATGAGGTGTGTATTACTTGGTTTAGTGGTTAGTGTAACCTAACATGTACGATTATTTATATTGTTGATGAATACTTTTCAGTACGATTGTACTCATTGTCAAAGTGATTACGAGGTATCAAATTATGCATAAATTGTGGGATTTTAACTGGCGTTCATTAAAGTTGTCTTGTTACTAAGATTTACAGCAGGTGGCGTGTTGGTATAACTCGGTAATTGGTGTTATGATGATTAAACGATGTACTGTTATATTTTACTATTTGTGTGTTGGGACTGTGCTATATCATATTATGAATTGGTTAATATGTGTGTGTGTAGTATTTGAAGTTTTGTAAATGTTTGCAGTTAAATAAAAGGACGGAAGCACCGTTCGAGAAGTTAATTGGTTGGGTTTAATGAATTCCCAGGCCGCCGATGTCGTAAATGATGTAAGTGTTAAATTGTATTAATTCGCTTGTCATGCCAAGAGTATATTTATATTTATATTTAAATAACGGAATTGAATTTATTGCTAGCTGCTAATATTTGAACAAATTTTGTTATCACTGGACATGTATAAAATTTTAAATGCTTCTGTATAAATGGTGGAATTTTGGGATTGAGCATTGATGTATTGGCTGAAACAAGTTTTTGTATTTTAGGTTGAATCCTGTTCTAATAAAAGACTTGATGCAACAACGTGTTTGGTGACCTGGCGAAACAATTCAACATCATCGATATGGACCAACTGAAGGTGGATCGAGGGGTGGCCAATGGTCGGTTCACTCGGAAAGTCAACGTAACGAAGGAGAGGTTGGCAAGAGACGACCCACCTGCAGTGTTGAAAAGTTTGCTTGCAGAAGTGGAAACTGCTTTCAGTGACCTTGAGGTGAGACATGATGCCTATTATTGCGAATTACTGAGTGCTAAATCAGGAATGGCCGAATTAAAGGAAGCAGAGATATATATTTTAGAGTGCGAAAGAACTAAATCTGAACTGGTGTCCTTGATCATTAAAAGATGTGGCGATAGTGAAAGTAAGATGGAAACTCTTATCAAAGTGAAACGTCTCGACCCACCTGAATTTTCTGGTGATATGAGAAATTATGGTACTTTTAAGAGGGATTATATGAGGTTGATTGTGCCTTTTTATGGGCAAGATGCCTATGCTCTAAAAAAATGTTTGAGTGGAGAAGCGCTGACTTGTGTGGAAGGAGTAGAAGATGAATTTGAAGAGATGTTCCGACGCCTTGACGATAAGTATGGTAATCCTTGTAAGCTAACGGAGGCTATTGTGAGTGAATTGAAAAGCCTTAAGCCTCTGAACGACGGAGATTTGAAGAGGTTAGTTTACATGATAAAGGTGGTTGAACGTGCTTGGTTGGATATGAGAAAAATAGGTCTAGAATCTGAGATGAAAACTACCTCTATTGTAACGTTGGTGGAGCGTCTTCTTCCTCCCACTTTAAAACGCAATTGGGTAATAAAGTCGCAAAAGGTAGGAAATGCTAAAGATCTTTTTGAAAATTTACTTCAATTTTTTTTTACAAGAAAGGAGAGTGTGTGAGTATCTTGAAAGTGATTTGCGGTGCTCGACTTCATCAAAAGTAGTAACAAATAGTGCTTCTTGTGACAATACAAGTGAAAATGTGAAAGATGACCTGGATGAAATGAAATTAATTCAAGGTCAACATAGTGCAATGATATCAGAGTGTTTAACCACAGTATCAAGGTTAGCAGCCCAAATGTCAAATAATCCTGATGTCAAGTGCCCTCCTAAATGGTGTTGGTATCATGGTGTAGACGGTCATTCCATTTATGATTGCTATGCCTTCAAGAGTTTGAGCAATTATGATAAGTTTGCTCAACTCAAGAGAAACAATGCATGTTATAAGTGTGTTAACTTGGGCCATTTTTCTAAGTTTCGCAATGTGTCTGGTGTCAGTTCTTGTGATGTAATGGTCAATGGTAAAAAGTGTGGTAGGGAACATCACAAAATGTTACACTCTCTTCTATATAAACCTACTACTTTCACTGATGTAACTAGCAATTTGGTGTCTAGAGATGGTCATTTATTAATGGTGAGTGGCTTAAGGTATCACCAAAATGATATTAATGTGCTATGGGATAGTGGTAGCAATGTGTCGCTAATCAATCATCAAAAGGCCCAAGAATTAGGACTTAACGGAAGAGATGTGCAAATAACCATAACCAATGTGGGAAATAAAACTGAGACCGTATCCTCTAAAGAGTATACAGTTCCTGTGGTGTACATCTATGGAGTGAAATGGGAAATTATTGCCTTTGGTATAGATGAAATAACTACTCCTGTTGAGAAAGCTGATATGAATGTCGTTAGTTGTTTGTTCAAAAGTTTAAACGGTCTTCACATTTCAAGACCCTTTGGAGTAATACATTTATTAATAGGCATTGATTACTGTGTCCTTATGCCTCAAGTTATTGAAACGAATGGTAACCTTCAACTCATGTTAAACCAATTTGGCTATGTTGTTAGAGGATTTCACCCGCAATTAACTTCCCACTGTTATCAATCCAATGTCAGTGTAAGAATCAATCACATAGATATTACAGACGTCAATGAGATTACTTCAGTTCCCAGGAAAACCGTTAAAGACGTGTTGGATAATTACATAAGTATTGAGAGCCTGGGTACTTCTTGTTACCCTAAGTGTTCTGGTTGTAAATGCGGTAATTGTACCCCTGGTCAAAGTAATTGTACCCTTAAAGAAGAAAGAGAATTGGCTCAAATATCACATGGTTTATCATTTAATTCAGATAAGAATAGATGGAGTGTCGCTTACCCCTGGGTAAGAAATCCTAATCTTTTACCTAATAATGTGTCCCTTGCAACAGCTAGGCTAATAGCCACGGAAAAAAGGTTGACCAAGTTAGGACTAGGTTATTGTACGTCCTATCAGAATCAAATTCATGATATGATTTCACGGGGGGTAGCCAGGAAGCTATCCGAAGATGAGATATATAGTTATAAGGGACCTATATTCTACATACCCCATACTGAAGTTCTAAAGCCTTACTCTAGCTCAACTCCCCTTCGGATAGTGTTTAATTCTTCTGCTAGGTATATGAATTTTTCTCTAAATGAAATGTGGGCGAAGGGTCCTGACATGCTAAACTCACTTTTGGGTGTTTTACTTAGGTTCCGAGAAAATGAAGTAGCATTTGTTTGTGATTTAGCCAAAATGTATAACACTATCTCTCTGTCCTTATTTGACCAGCACTGTCATAGGTTTCTTTGGCGTGATTTCAAGGTTGATGTTAAGCCAGATCATTATATGTTGACTTGTGTCCCATTTGGGGACAAACCCAGTGGAACTACTGCTATGCTTGCTTTGAAATTAACAGCAGAGATGAGTAAGGATGAATACCCTGTAGCTACGCAGATCATTGTGAATAATAGCTATGTTGATGACATATTGGGAAGCTGTGACAGCATAGAGATTGCAAACGAACTGATGAAACAAATTGAAAGGATTATAGGTCGTGGAAGTTTTAAAATTAAGCATTGGATTTTATCTGGCAATGAAAATCATGAGAATCCCAATGTTAAAGTGACTAAAAGGGAAAAGGAAAAGGTTTTAGGAATTGTGTGGGATCCTCATAGAGACCGGTTAGTATATGAAGTTAAAATAAATTTTTCTCCAAAGCATAGGAAAATTCATACTGAACCTAACTTGGCGCCAGATGATCTCATGGTTAATGTGCCACAGTATTTAACTAGAAGAATGTTGTTAAGTCAAATCGCATCTCAGTATGATCCTTTAGGGCTAGTTTGTCCGGTAACTTTAAGAGCTAAATTGATGATGAGACAACTAATTTCCAGGACAGAGGGGATTGAAGGAAAAGTTAGCCATTATGATTGGGATAGTGCAGTGTCGACAGATATTAGGAATGAGTGGTTAAGTTATTTCCAGATGTTGTTTGAGCTTCAGTCTCTCAGCTTCCCTAGGTGTGTCAAAGTAGAAGGTACCATCGGTAAACCAATGCTGGTGATTTTCTCTGATGGGTCTAGTTCTGCATATGGAGCATGTGCTTATGTGCGATGGGAATTGTCTGATGGAGGATTCTGTTCCAGGTTGCTAATGGCAAAATCTAGGCTTGCACCACTCAAACAGTTATCCATTCCCCGGATTGAACTATGTGGGGCCTTAGTGGCAGCTAGAATGAGAGAAACTATAGTGAAGGAAATGAATTTTGAATTTGAATCGGTGATGCACATTGTTGATTCTGCAATAGTTCGTGCCCAGATTCAGAAAGAAAGCTATGGCTTTGGCACCTTTACTGCTACAAAAATTGCTGAAATTCAAAGTAAAACCGATGTGGTAGAATAGTCGTGGGTTTCAGGTGATAACAACCCAGCAGACTTGACCACCAAACCTGCTAAGCCGATCGATTTGGGTCAAGAATCAATGTGGCAAATGGGGCCGGCTTTCCTTACTCTCCCAATCAATAAGTGGCCAATAAGGAAAGATCATATTGGTGATTTGCCTGACAGGGTGGGTGTCTTTGTTTCGCACACTTGTTTTACCGTGAATACTGTAGAAATGTCTTTAGTGTTTCAAATATCAAGATTTGAAAGTAGTCAAAAATTGCTCAGAGTCACTAGTAGAGTCCTTAAGGCTTTCAAATTTAAATCGTTCAAGGGAATATTTCAAACTCCTAATATAGATGAAATCTATCAAGCAGAGATGTTGTGGGTGAGAAAAATTCAATCCACACTTGGTAAAGATTGGGAGTTCTGATATCGCAGACTTGGCCCTAGTGTAAATAAGGATGGTTTAATTGTGGTAGGCCAACGTATTCCTAGGTGGTTAAAGAACAATTATGATCAGGATGGGTTTGTATTACTCTCTCCTGATCATGAATTTGTCTAATTATATGTAAAAACCATGCATCGTCAATTTCATTCTGGAGTGGAAAACACCCTTGCGAAAATTCAGTCTAAGTTTTGGGTACCAAGAGTTCGGAACATGATCAAGTCCGTGAAATTTAAATGCGTAACCTGTAGGAAGTTGACAAAGGAAATAGCCGGGCAAGTCATGGGACAATTACCTCTAGAGCGTCTAAAACCCTCCCCACCGTTTGCTTATACTGCTCTTGATTTATATGGACCTTTCTTTATCAGGGATACGGTTAAGGGTAGAACTAAAGGTAAAGCCTATGGGGTAATCTTTAATTGTTTATCGACCCGTGCAGTTCATTTAGATCTAATTGAGGGTTATAGTGCAAAAGATTTCCTTGATGGGCTCCGTAGATTTGTATCACTCCGAGGATGTCCTAAAGAAATATATTCTGATAGGGGTACCCAATTAACTGCTGCTGAGAAGGAACTAAGGAATGCAACAGAGATTTTTAAGATAAAGTGGATCTTCAATGCTTCTGCTGATGCACCTTGGCAAAATGGAGTCAAAAGGAGTTTGACCATAGCTATTGGTGATAACATTTTAACTTTCAGTAAATTACAAACCACCCTTTATGAAATAGCAAATTTACTAAATGAAAGACCCATTGGTATAAAACCCGGCTGCGATCCCGAACTAGGAAGGTATCTTTGCCCAAATGATCTTTTGCTTGGGCGTACACAAAATGCAGTCCTGAAAGGAGAATTTGAACGCTTCCCTAGTCATGAATCAAGATTGAAATTTCATGAAGGCATAACAGATACTTTTTGGAGAAAATGGATGCGTGACTTTTTCCCCACTATGCTGATACGTCAAAAATGGCATGTAGAAAAGCGTAACTTGCAAGTAGGGGATCTTGTATTGTTTCAGGATAGTAATGTGGTGCGGGGTAATTGGAAGTTAGCGGAAGTCTTGCTGGCAGATAAGGGTAAAGATAAGAAAGTTAGAAATGTCACACTGAGGTACAAACCAATAAAGTCTGGTATTACATACAAGGGAGAAATGGATGTAATTGTGAAACGATCTGCTCATTGAATTGTAGTAATTTTGCCCATCGAGGAACGTCTCGATCTACCATAGTTTAAAATTAACATTTATTTGTGTGGTTATTTAAATTAAAAGAATTAGATTTGACTTGACAGTCATATGATGGTAAGAGATTTAGTTTTGTTGGTGGTGGAGTGTATCATTATAGTTTTATAATGATAATTATTGGTGTTGGCTATGTTGGTTAATATAGTCTGTGCATATTAAAATTCATTTGTTTGCACATGCGCGTTAGAGACTACTGGTGAAGGTTTCCAGGACGGTGGCTGTCTTTGGACATACTGGTTGAGGTTTGTGGTGGTGATGGTCACGTGATCAGTTACTCCTGATATGAGGTGTGTATTACTTGGTTTAGTGGTTAATGTAACCTAACATGTACGATTATTTATATTGTTGATAAATACTTTTCAGTACGATTGTACTCATTGTCAAAGTGATTACGAGGTATCAAATTATGCATAAATTGTGGGATTTTAACTGGCGTTCATTAAAGTTGTCTTGTTACTAAGATTTGTAGCAGGCGGCGTGTTGGTATAACTCGGTAATTGGTGTTATGATGATTAAACGATGTACTGTTATATTTTACTATTTGTGTGTTGGGACTGTGCTATATCATATTATGAATTGGTTAATATGTGTGTGTGTAGTATTTGAAGTTTTGTAAATGTTTGCAGTTAAATAAAAGGACGGAAGCACCGTTCGAGAAGTTAATTGGTTGGGTTTAATGAATTCCCAGGCCGCCGATGTCGTAAATGATGTAAGTGTTAAATTGTATTAATTCGCTTGTCATGCCAAGAGTATATTTATATTTATATTTAAATAACGGAATTGAATTTATTGCTAGCTGCTAATATTTGAACAAATTTTGTTATCACTGGACATGTATAAAATTTTAAATGCTTCTGTATAAATGGTGGAATTTTGGGATTGAGCATTGATGTATTGGCTGAAACAAGTTTTTGTATTTTAGGTTGAATCCTGTTCTAATAAAAGACTTGATGCAACAACGTGTTTGGTGACCTGGCGAAACATATATATATATATATATATATATATATATATATATATATATATATATATATATATATATATATATATATGTGTGTGTGTGTGTGTGTGTGTGTGTGTGTGAGGTAGTGTTCTAATAAAAATATCCAACTTGCATCAGATAAGCTCAACAAGTGTTTCAACGTCAATGTGTATATATATATATATATATATATATATATATATATATATATATATATATATATATATATATATATATATATATGTGTGTGTGTATATATATATATATATATATATATATATATATATATATATATATATATATATATATATATTAGTGTTCTAACAAAAAATAACTGGCTTGTAACATACAGGAAGCTAGTTGCAACATTCGTATCATGGTTTATTTGAGGGCTATTTGTTTTGGCTCCCCCTTTAAAGTAGACTACTTACAGAGAAATTACATTGTTATTTGGAATAATAAACAAGGCGGTTCCATTCACCCAAAAGCTCTTATATTCATCGGCATGGCTTCTGGCTATTCTTGTCATTTGGTCTGTATTTAATATTTACCTAAGCGTTGGTCATTAGAGATACAATTTGCTTATTTTCCTTGAGTTATACAATTCAGGAAGGTAATTATGCTCATTCCGAAGGCAATGCATTATTCTGCAATGTTGTTCCACCTGTAATCATTTGCTAATTACATTGAGATAAACACAAACGTGGAGGGGAGTGAGTTGGATTTCATTCTTATGCGTGTTTACGTCACCCATGTTATATTGTGATAATGTACATGATGCTGTCGTACGTATGTACATGGCGCACCCTGCATAGAAATTATCTGACAGTAGGTGTGTCTAATCAAAATGTATCCTAAATATCATGAAATAAAAGGATATTTTTCCCTTATTTATGAATGATTGTACTATGGTTATTCTTTTCATTTATAGCTAGATTAGTATAGCAAACGGCAAGTTTATATGCGATCCATAAAGTTTGTCTTTGTTATATACATTAAATGTACTATAAATTGTATCCAAAACTTTGGTTGCATTCCACATTTTCTCAACAATTCCCTTAAGGAGGTTTGTTTATTACAATCCCTGATTTTTCCGTCTAACACTCGAATTAATCAGTCTCATTTACCCAGCTCCTCGCATTGTGTATATGCGTTTAGGAATTGTATAAGAAACTCTGAGATGTCAAAAACATTAATATGTTTGTAGCAAGCGTTTTCTTCGTAATTCAGCAATTTGATTTATATTTCTTACGTAAGTGAAATTGGGAGCGTGGATGTATCTTGTGAAGATATATTCATACCGTAATTTTTAACAGCAACCAGAACGATCATGAAAATTAAAAGCAAATCTGAATATCTCATCCTTTCAACAGAAAGGAGGTTTATCCTTTTTTTTAAGGAAATATTATATCAGAAACGCGTCTCCTTCATTAAGTAGTCCTATCATCCGTCCTGATGGACACGTCATTGAAAAAGGTAACAGTATTGTTTCTCTCAACTCATTTTTCCATTTGCTGTTTCCGTCTTCTGAAATCCAGTTTTTATGCTTCGGTAAATTATTGGTATATCAAATAGTAACCCTTTATATTTTGTGATTCGATCTCAGACTGATAAAATAAACATTGGGATATTTTGGGAGATATTTGTTATACTGTTTCCAGTATCAGCAAAGAATTTCGATACACTTTTTCATTTGTTCAGCGAGAACTGTAGGAAAAATTATAAAATTGAACAGATTATTTATCAGGAAATATCAAAGCACTTCTCGCAGAAAATAAATCACTGACATTCTTAAAAATTAGAAGAGAGCAAAGGGAGAACATAAAACATCCTCCAAATCATTCTTCAGCGGAAGATTAAAGACGCGAGAATCTGCGAAAAAGAAAGCGACTAAGCCAGACATTGGCCGCATCTGTGCAGCATCTCGGTGCCATTTGGGGTGGGCGGGTAAATGGCTGCCTAACGAGCATAACTGCATCCACGTCCAAAGTCGCGAAAGCTAAGTGTTTAAAGGAGGTCCCCGTTGGGAACATGTGTGCCGCTGGATAGACCAACTTGGGACCAAAGTGCTCGACGTTTAGGCCAATCAGTGCTGGTATTGAATCGATCCGAATTCCCCTAAATTCATGGGGAAAAGGAGGGAAAAGTCACTAGATTTAACCCAGAATTTAGGGAAAATATAATTTTCAATATACTGAAGATTAAACTCCACCATCTCCAGTAATGATTGTTAACTGACTGAGATGGCATGAGCGAGGGGCTAATCTAAGGTTTTCGTCCCCAACTGCTGCCCAGTCGTGTGAAAGGAGGGAACAAGAAGAAGTGAAGGAGGAAGAAGAAGAAGAAGACCCTTGGGATAAGAGCTGAATAGTTCCATCTCCGCGTTGAAATAAGAGATGGTTAGATAAACTGAATACTGCCGCCTTTTTTTCCCATCTTTCTGTTCTCTTTTTTCCCCGCCCCTTTTCCCCTATATTGCAATGCATATTAAACAACTAGAGAGAAAGCAATTGCAGCATTCTATCTTTTTCGCTGCTAAAATTTCATTCACATGCAAAGTTTATGTTTGTTTAATAGAGATGTTATTTCTTGAAGTATTTGCGTCCACAGTGAAGTGAAATGATTTTGATGAAAATTAATCTGAATTGTGTTAATAACAATGTTATAATGAGAGACATTGAGACACGAGAGAGAGAGAGAGAGAGAGAGAGAGAGAGAGAGAGAGAGAGAGAGAGAGAGAGAGAGAGAGAGAGAGTTTAAACTACCATGATTTTAAAGCTCTCTTAATGAATGATGTACTTTCAAGTGAAGTTGAATATCTTGAGATCAATATCCTTTAGATATAATTAATTATTCAATTTATACGAATTTATCTTCGACACCCAGTGAAGGTGGAATCTTTGCTATATTAACGAGTAAGTGTTATCACACTTGGCATCCTCATATTAACTTTGATCATCTATAAATATTTTCATAAAGTTGACTGAATCAACGGTAATGAATTTACCTATAGAAATTTTCAAAACATTATGAGGAAAATGAATGCCACAGGGTTGGGTCATACGAACGGGGAAAATGACTGCAATTAAACCATTTTGAATGACTACCACATACTGGAAATTACACAGCACATGTTTCACAGACACTAATACATTGTAACATTTTTTTTCTTTTCTATTATATATCTCGCTCTACACCTCAGTTTCAGACTGTCTTTTCATGAATTGATGTGTTTGAATTTTTTTTTTACCTTCTTCCTCTGAAAGTCATGTACATAAGCCTGTTGTATGTTGAAATAAAGTTAGTTGCATTCGCCTCGCCTTTCAGTTACAGCATAACTGCGTGCTCGCAAGAATCAAATGTGATCTATTAGCCCGTTAGAATTTAAACCAAGATCTTCCTAGTCAAAGTAAACTAATTACTATTCAACTTACTAAATGGGATAAAAGGGAATAGGGATGGAAGGTAAGGAAGAATAAGGGGCAGAGGGAGAAAGTCAGTTTGTCAGTGCTCAACTTTTTCCGAAGTCGGAGAAGTTGGTTTATTAGCGTGATAAGGAGTGACGGGAGGCGAAAGCCTCCCTTGCCTGCCTGCTGGCCTTAACTTCGAAGCGAAAGTCGAGAAGTTCGATTATTGCAATACACACCACCTTTGGGGTTTCTTATTGCTGCAAGAGAGAAGAAAAGTGAAACTCCGTGAAAGCTTTAACTCTATTCTCGGCGCCTCAGATCGCCCAGATCGAAAATGTTTGAAAAATTCACCTTAGTGTGAGGCCGTTGCGTTGACCATCGGTGTTAAAGAAAGCATCGTTGAAAGATGACTGGTCATTGAAAGTCATCATTCATGGAGACTAAAATAGTCTTTTATGATAAATGTTTAACACATATATGGTATGATAGATAGTATGCGCCACACATGCATTTGTGCACAAGCCTACATATGTATTGTTTCCTGAGATCTTGTGATCGTAAATGAATGAATACCATTTACATGAAGATAAGAGACTCAAATATGGCAATTGTACATATCTTTTTAATAATGACCCTGCAAATTACTATAAGGTATATCTTTTACTTGAGATTCGATGAACTTTTTATGGCAATAAAACTTTTATTTTAATTCCCTTAAAATAAGGAAGAGGTTAATGCGTGAATGCACAGCGAATGCTGATATACAGGTTCTTTGGACTAACCTCTATGTGAAAAAAAAAAAAAGCTAGATACTGAATCTGTCCCTGGTAGAGTTCGAAGAGTAAAGGAGATTGGTTGTGATTGGATATTTAGATGGAATTGTAGGTAAGCAAGAAAAAAGATCCTATTGGGGATTAATGAAAATGTGGATAAGCTCGTGAATACGTGTTCGAGAGGGGATGTGAACATTGTAAATTCATGATTTTAAATTATTATATTTTCCAAAATTATGTTAGCTCAAAGAAGAGGAGACACAGCGTTAATAAATGTAGCCGATGAAATAAAGGTCATTGGACGATTACCTAAACTTTAATTCATTGAAGCAGAGTTTAAGATAGATAGAAGTTAAATTTAGATCTATATGAAATAAGATTTTAGTGAATAATAGGCTTTCCTTAGAAACCAAGAAGTGCTTTTAGCATTAAGTTAGAACGCAAAATTCCAAAATGGGATCAGGTCAATTGAGTAATATATTTCTGTTAAAAAATTGGTGAAAATGTTTGATAAAACAAGTAGTGTTAAATTAATCTATTAGTTTACTGAGACAATAAAAAAAAATAGAATTCAATTGCCTGGAATACAGAGCTAAATAGAAAATAAGAGGGAAGAAGCTGGCAAACAACAAAAATATAGACGTGTAAAAGTTAGTAATTACATTCATGAGAATAAGATATTCGGGAAGGCAGTGAATACAGAGATAATCATTATGAGCAAGGTTCTCAAAATACCATATACTTACAGTAGGTTGATATAGTGACTGTTTTGAAGATTTCTTGAATTTAGTTTGTATATATATATATATATATATATATATATATATATATATATATATATATATATATATGTATATGTATATATATATATATATATATATATATATATATATATATATATATATATATATATATATATATATATATATATATATATATATATATAAGGAGAGAGAGAGAGTGAGAGAGAGAGAGAGAGAGAGAGAGAGAGAGAGAGAGAGAGAGAGAGAGAGAGAGAGAGAGAGAGAGAGAGAGAGAGCTAGTGTCTGGTTATATATAAAAATACACAGAAATAGATAGATACATATGCGCAATATTACTTATGCTAGAATATTGAAATACGACTGAAAAGTTTAAAAAGCGAAAGTTCACTTTCCTCAATGGTTCGGGCACTTTTGAAAATTCAGGCTAAAAGAGAAATTGCTAGTTCCATTAAATTCCTGCTTCACGTAGTGTAGTAACCTATCTAAGTTGGATCTCTCTCTCTCTCTCTCTCTCTCTCTCTCTCTCTCTCTCTCTCTCTCTCTCGCCTGAATATAATCTGTTAAATTGGTATTTTAATTATTTCATATTTTACAATTTAAAATTAACTCTCTCTCTCTCTCTTTCTCTCTCTCTCTCTCTCTCTCTCTCTCTCTCTCTCTCTCTCTCTCTCTCTCTCTCTCTCTCCACGAACACAAAACCTTAATCAGAAATATATATAAACTATTCACAAATGCCAAGATCAATAAAGAGAAAAGTAGTTTCAGTTCGAAAAGAAGACCTGGAGGATTTTTCGCACATGTCGAAGTCTTAAGAGAGGATCTAATTAAGTTGGGAGAATGGCCTAGAAAATGACAAAAGCCTTTCAACTCTGGGAAATGCAGTTTTGCACATATGTTATAGTAACCAACAATCAGTATACTCACTGCTGGTTAATGAAATAAAAAGATGCAAAAATATAAAAATTGTACTACAACAGTGCACATCACTAGTAAGACCTCATTTAGAATGTGGAGTCCATTGCTTAGTTTCAAGTATTCAGAAGGATATAGGTAGACTCGAAGTAGTACAAGGGGCTACGTAATTAGTCCCAAGACTGAGGTAGTTATAATATAGTCTGTAAATGGTATGTTTGAACTTATTTGATCTACAAACTGGACGACTAAGGGCACAGCTAATAGTGATATTCAAAATTCTTAAAGGAATAACAAATGTAGACAAGATCAACCTTTTAACACTTAGCACAAATCACTCCAGAGGCGACGGATGCAATTTAGAATTGAAAAGATACAACATCACTCAATGTGGTAATTTATTCACTATAAAATAACAAATACATGGAAAAGACTTCCAGTGGATATAGTGAACAGTTACCCGGTAAACAAATGCAAGAACAAGTGAGAAAAGATCATAAGACGTCTCTAAACAAACTGAATCTCTCTACCCAACAGAAAATGGAGTCTTCGCAGATTGACTAAAAAGTCTTTGAACTATCGAAAATCTTTGAACTATCGAAAATCTTTGTAACTCTCTCTTTCTCTCTCTCTCTCTCTCTCTCTCTCTCTCTCTCTCTCTCTCTCTCTCTCTCTCTCTCTCTCTCTCTCTCTCTCTCTCTTTTTATATATCCTTCACAATGTATCACTTTTTCCAGTTCCTCTCTCTCTTCCTTTCTTTCTCTATGTCTCTTTCTCTCTCGGCAACAGATAGGTAAATATCAACCACACCACCTTTTTCTGTATAAGTGGCCCCAAAGAAAGAAAGTAAAGAACCAGATAGCAAGGATCTCCTAGTAGATATATATATATATATATATATATATATATATATATATATATATATATATATATATACTGTATATATATATATATATATATATATATATATATATATATATATATATATATATATATATATCAGACAGTAGTATAAAGAAATCGAAGATGAGTGAGTAACTGAAGTTGAAGCATATATGTTCAAAGCGTCAGATAAACATAAGATGCGTCGACTTCAAAGAAGGGTGAGCTGTAAACCTGGGCTCTAATACTGTATGCCTGTTAAACCGAGAACTACGAAACAAATTATGGAGATTATGTCCAAGTTACAAAAGTTAGAAATCACTAATAAAGAAATCATAGATTATTTAGTAGAAAAGGGAATTAGTATTCAAGTGATACAAAATAACTTAAAATCAAGGACAGTACATAATAAGGGAATAATTAGCAATAACAAAAGAGAGTTCACAAAACCCACTAGAGGGAGGGGAACAAATGGCATGACGAAACAACAGCCTAGAAATGTAACTGCTACCAGAAACCGATTTCTCCTCCTAGTAGAAGTAGAGGAGACTATGCTATTCAGATACGCCATGGTAAAAGACCAAGGTGAGACATTTGGCCTCAAAAAGAAGGGAAAGTCAGGTCCTATCCAGGTGCCAATGCACATAAGATGGAAGTAGTTAGCAAGTCTTGTATGGAGAACACCAAGACCACTATTATTGTTTAGGCAACTAGAAACGATCTGTTCCTAAGAAAAGACACCACTGGCCAAACAGAACCTTTGGTTAAACAGCTTGAAAAAAACAGTTGAAACTCTAGGAACAAGACGAATAATGCAATAGTTGAAGTTATCCAGTGTCAGCAACTTCAACATTGGTAAGGCCATAAAGACAAATGGAAGGTTGAATTCCATATGCTAGCAACAGAAAGTTACATTTATATATCCTTGGGGCACTTTCTATGGCAAAAGAAGGTTGTGCAAAAGAGATGATTTACTCTTTACTGAAGAAGACAAGACATTATATGGAAATCAAGTTAATATTAACACAATAGTCAAAGTACAGACTCGCCCCTTAGAAAACCCTCCAACATTAAACAGAAGAAATATGTCAGCCTGTTTAGATGATTCAAATAGAAGTAAAACAGAAATACCAATAAATCACGGAAACTAATGGAACCACAGAGGAAAAGAAAAATATAAAAATCTCCCTCAAAGAGGCTCAATATAATGCTCAGTCAGTTAGATACAGAATAAAAAACTTCAAGGCAACAATAGCTAGTGCGGAATTTGCTATGTTACGTATCACCAGGACTTCGATTAAAGCAAAAAAAAAAAAAAAAAAAAAAAAAAAAAAAAAAAAAAAGGATTCCATTGGAGAAAAGAAAATCCCAGATTAAAAGTTTTTAAAGAAGAATCGCCTCACCAAGAT
>NC_090730.1:43138313-43153313 GCF_036898095.1 Palaemon carinicauda
AATATGTCAAACTAAACATTGATAATATTTGTAAAAAGGTTGTTCGCGAGAAGGGTATAGCAAATATCACATCAATTATACTACACGATTGCAAGTTAGGCATTATTATAATGAAATAATTAGGAACTAAGAAATTATATTGAATTTACGTTCATTCATAGTGTTATGTGTTTTCCCAGCCATCACAGCTCACAGCTCTAACAAGTAGTACTTTCCCCTTCCTGGCGTCCTCCCCCAGCTCATTGCCTGGCGTCTGACTTCCACCTGTCACCCCCCCCCCCCACCCCCCAACGACCAAACTCTTCTACACCTAAAATTCTGGAATCTATAGATATTGGGAGGGACAGAAGGGGACTGGAGACGAAAACACTTTTGCATTTGACTGTACGTAAGTACCTCGTTTCCTCCATGAAGGTCAGTTTGTCTCAGGAATTATTATTATTATTATTATTATTATTATTATTATTATTATTATTATTATTATTATTATTATACAAGGTGAAGTGGCTGTTGTTGTTATTGTCTCTACCATCAACCGCTTTGCTCGTAGAACGAGCTGTCCAATATTCCCGCCATATGATAGCTATAATATTTGAAAAAGGCTCTGAAAAAGATATATATATATTTCCTACACCCGTAACTGTCGTTGTTTTGGAAAAGTTGTCGTTGTAAATTGAATCAATAAAACGAGAATGAACAGAATATATCTTACTGGATATGGAAGGTTTGTTCGCATTGCAGTACTTCCGTAGCTTCTTGTAAATATAGAGCGAGATTTTATATATAAAGTATCAATACTGTACAAAGTCCTCTAGGAAAGTGACACTCCAAAATCAGATCATTGTTCTCTAGTCTTGGGTAGTGCCATAGCCCCTGTACCATGGTCTTCCACTGTCTTGGGTTAGAGTTCTCTTGCTTGAGGGTACACTTGGCCACGCTATTCTATCCTATTTCTTTTTCTCTTGTTTTGTTAAAGTTTTTATAGTTTATATAGGAAATACTTATATTAATGTTGTGGCCATTCTTAAAAAAAAAATTCGTTTTTCCTTGTTTCTTTTCCTCACTGGACTATTTTCCCTGCTGGAGCCCCTGGGCTTACAGTATCCTGCTTTTCCAACTAGGGTTGTAGCTTAGCAAGTAATAATAATAATAATAATAATAATAATAATAATAATAATAATAATAATAATAATAATAATAATAATAATAATAATCAAATAGAATTTTAAGAATGTTCACATGGTTCCAATTTCATAGTTTTGTTCGTTATGTACCTATTATGGTTGTTTTACGATTTTATCAATATGCCTCTTATTCTAACTTATAGATCGTATCATGAAATTCTATACTCAAACAGATTTATAAAGCACACAATATATTTTGGACATTATTATACGTACCCGCTCCAGTAATATATAAAAAGGGGAAAGAGAGTTGAACACAAATATCTTTGATAAATCTTAATTATTGTTTTCATGAATTTTCATCCATCTTTAACTATTAACATTTAGGAATATCGGGTAAAATATAAATAATAAATCATAGGAATTACATAGTATAAAATATTTTCATTAAAATAGTTATGTATCGATCAGACACACTACTAAATATACATATCTTCCAATATCTTATTAGATTCTTTAAGAAGTTTAGTCAATGCATATATCACCTTCCACTTTTCATATATTAACACTTGAGATAAAATGTTTTGGTGAAATAAGAATTATAAGTAATGAATATCAGGTTTATAAAGATATTTGTTAAAAATTCTAGTATTTTTTTTCTTTTTACATTAATATACATTACCTAGGATTTTTATTCTGCTGTATTAACTTTTATTGGTTTTATAACAATAATGAAAATAAGAATAATTATCTCTCCTCATTCAACAAAGATAATCGTTCAAAGTTTTTGTTTCGGAACTGTCAGATACATAAAGTTTAGTGATGTTCATGATTAGGAAACAGAAAAAAAAAAACAGAAATTAAAGTTCTTGTATGTAGAAGAGGCAAATGACTCGTAATTTTCAGAGCTAATTAAGCATATTCTTCAATGAGAAAGATTAGGTAATTAATGGTCCCTGCATTTATAGGACAGTTAAATAAATGCAGCCGGCTGAAAAATTAGATCCGGTTAGAAAATATTACTTGGAAACTGT
Source organism: Palaemon carinicauda (assembly GCF_036898095.1). Lineage (NCBI taxonomy): Eukaryota > Metazoa > Arthropoda > Malacostraca > Decapoda > Palaemonidae > Palaemon > Palaemon carinicauda. Next base: position 43,140,472 of record NC_090730.1, read on the forward strand.
GCGTTTAAGTAAGTTAGTAAGTTTATCAAGAGGTTAATTTCTGTGGAAAAACAAAAGTTAATGGTTCTGTCACAGTATATTTTGCTGAATACTAGCAATCTTAAACATCAAAATTCATTATTTGATTCCCGGATTGGAGGATATTTTAAGAATTTGTTGCTGTAGTTGAACATTGTTATTGGAAGAAATGTTATTATTCTTTGGTAGATATAGGAATGTAAATGCTTAGGAGAAACGATCTATCTAAAGGTTTGCTTCCTTTGTCTATTTCGAAATTTGAAACTCTACCGGTACCATAGGGTTGGTTAACCCGAAGTAACTGATACTCTGTTTACTGGTATCGCAGAGTTGGTTAACCCAAGTAATTGACACTATTTACAGTTACTGTAAAAATGGCTTACCCAAATTAACCAAAACTCTCTTTAACGGTATGCAGAGTTGGTTACCAAAAAAACCTAACACTGTATATACCGGTACCATAGAGTTGGATAACCGCAAGTAACCAAAACTGTATTTACGGGTACCACAGAGTTGGTTAACACCAAGTAATCGAAACTCTAATTACTAGTACCGTAGAGTTGGTTACCTCAAGTAAACTGAAACTCTGTTTAGTAGAGTTGGTTAACCCCAGGTAACCGAAAGTCTATTTATCGGTATTGTAGAGCTGGTCAACCCCCAGTAAGCAAAACTCTATTTACCAGTACCATAAAGTTGGTTAACCCCAAGTAACCGAAACTCTATTCACCAGTACTGTAGAGTTGGTTATCAAGCGAGTAATCAAAATTCTACTGATAGCGTTCAGTTGGTTAACCCCAAGAAACTGAAACTCTATTTACCAGTAGTGTAGAGTTGATCAACCCCAATTAACCAAAACTACAATATTTCCTACCTGGCAACTGTCTCCCTACATATTACCACGAGCTCCGAAGCTCCCGCAACTGCCTACATCGAGGATGCGTTGACGGGGGTATTTCTACCGCGTCCACCTTGAAGCCGGGATTCCTACGTCGGTGCTGCGGACCGCAGAAGATAACACACAGGAATTGCAAATCACCGCAGGTGGCAGAACTGCACCTGCTAAAATCTGTCAAACATTGTCGCAATCCTCAGAAAAGCTCACATAAGCCAGCAGCAGCAGTAGGTGGAGGAGCGTCGAGCTCAAACTGTGTCTTCTAACCATCTAGTTATTTGCAAGTAAACACAGGTGTCTCTTCTCCCCAAGGACTCGAAAAACACAGAAAAGAAACAAGCGTGCAAATAGGAACATAAGCGAGCGGGGAGGAGGTTAAAACAGCACTTCAAAAAAAAAAAAAAAAAAAAAAAATTACAATTGAAACCTTATCAACTACCTCTTATGCTAATATTACATAAAACAAAACTGCAGCAATAAGGCTGACATAAACAAAAGCAAAAATTACGTTAATATATATATATATATATATATATATATATATATATATATATATATATATATATATATATATATATATATATATATATATATATATATATATATATATATATATATATAATATATATATATATATATATATATATATATATATATATATATATATATATATATATATATATATATATATATATATATACATATTGGAGTAGGGAGACGCGTTTTGTTTTTTTCATTCATTTATTTGCGCCGACGTTTCGTAAAAGTCCAAATTTCCTCTCATCAGGGAATTAGCTATAGAACGGGTTGTCGACTATCAAATCCAGAACAATCTAACATAAGAAATCACAGTAAAAGTTGCAAAAAACACATAGATACCAGTCATTTTAATATAATAGGAAAAACCCGACATATAGACGAACTAACCACCCTTGAATCAATAATGATTAAGCTAACTGTACCTTCTCTTAACCACCAGTCGTCTTTCACCCAATTGTTTATTGCCTAATTACCTGTTGTTTTGTTTACACTCCCTTCCATAACAATTTTTCATGTCAGTTCTCTTTACGCTACCGCTGTGGGTAGGTGTCTTGTTCGTTTTATTATTATTATTATTATTATTATTATTATTGTTATTATTATTATTATTATTATTATTATTATTATTATTATTATTATTATTATTATTATTATTATTATTTTTGTAATATATCTTTCTATTATTATTATTATTATAATTATTATTGAATTAATTTTTTTCTCTATATTCGCTACAAGCCCTTTCACTGTTATTCTGTGTTACTGTTATTCTGTGTTTCTGTTTTTACTCTGTTTTTATTCTTAATTTATTGAAAAGCTTTTTAATTTTGGTGTTGGTAAACGTTGTGTGTATCTTTTTACTTATACACAATTAACTTGTAATCGTTTCAGCCTGGAAAATGTATCAAGCTGATACGAAACGTCGGCGCAAATAAATGAATGAAAAAAACAGAACGCGTCTCCCTACTCCAATATGTTTATGCTTGAGTAATTGCTCCTGTCTCCATACTTTTATATATATATATATATATATATATATATATATATATATATATATATATATATATATATATATATATTTATATATATATATATATATGTATATATATATATATATATATATATATATATATATATATATATATATATATATGTATATATATATATATTTATATATATATATATATATATATATATGTATATATATATATATATATATATATATATATATATATATATATATATATATATATATATATATATATACATAAATGTGCATATAAATGTGTATATACTGTATATGTGTATAAACTGTATACATATATATATATATATATATATATATATATATATATATATATATATATATATATATATTTCTATATATATATATATATATATATATATATATATATATATATACATATATATATAGAAATATATATATATATATATATATATATATATATATATATATATATATATATATATATATATGTATATATATATATAAATAAGTGTGTATATATACATATATATATATATATATATATATATATATATATATATATATATATATATATATATATACATATATATATATATATATATATATATATATATATATATATATACATATATATATATATATATATATATATATATATATATATAAATGTGTGTATATGTATATATATATATATATATATATATATATATATATATATATATATATATATGTATATATATATTTTCATATATATATATATATATATATATATATATATATATATATATATATATATATATATATACATATATATAAGTCACGAAAGAACTGAGTTTGTGTATTCATTTCTCCTTTCTTGGCTATAATACTTAATTGTTCTATGCTCATCACTTGTTAGCATTTGGGATTTATACGAAGACACACACACACACATATATATATATATATATATATATATATATATATATATATATATATATATATATATATATATATATTTATATATATATATATATATACATATATATATATATATATAATGATAAATTTTGCACAATTAGACGTGTTTTTCATATTTATATAAGCCATATATTATACTCCCTCAGTATCTGAATTCTTTGTATACCTTGGTGATCAGAGAACCAAGGGGGAATCAACTCAGAGATAATAGCATCTGGTCGGCCGGGGAATCGAGCCCATGTCTGAGAAACTGGCATGAATATTTTTATTAAACACAAACACAAACACACATATACACACACACACACACACACATATATATATATATATATATATATATATATATATATATATATATATATATATATATATATATATATATATATATATATACATATACATATATATATATATATATATATATATATATATATATATATATATATATATATATATATATATATATATATATATATATTATGCCTGTTGTAGAAACGGGGAATGTGTTTGAAGAAGATCTAGCCTGCTGAATACCGCCCAATTTCCGTGTCAGCCATATTATCTGTAAGAAGCTCGGAAAATAAAATCTGAAGAATGAGAGGAAATATCTAAGAGTCCAAAGGTATCGCTCCTCAGCTGTTTGGTTTAGTGATTAAAAGGACAACAGAACATTTATTTTCGAGATATTCTAATATTTGTTTTTCCTTTTTCCCGCTTACTCCATCAGCTGTAGAAATTATGGGTCAACCACTATCTTGATAGGCGTGGAGCTGGTATAGATGACTTGCTCGAACACTCCGAACTAGAGCTTCATGGATAGTGATGTGATTTTCGCTCGTTAAGCGCCCATATACCGTTCCAGTGACCACATTCAACACCACGTATCTGTGCTAATTAGGGCACTTGATCACTGTAAATTGGTACTTTATCATACAGACTTAAGCTTATTTGAATCAAGACTGAGAGAATGTTGTGCATAATATTGATAAGAAGTCAGTTTGATCTCCAGGCAATGTAATTTCTCTAGATAAAGCTACATGCAATTATATAATCATTGATAAGTTACAATCATGGTATTAGCATGGGGAATAATTTAGTGCTTATGCCATTTGCAAATGTATTTCTCCGACAATTTATAGGAGAATATATTTTGGGAAAATAGGTATATCATATTTTCATGACAAAATTTCGGAAAATTACTTCGATATGAGACTAAAAACTTATATTTTTCATATGATTTGTCAATAAAACATTTTTCTGATACCCTTTGCCAGAATGTAATAGCCTCCTTATTTACTTCCTCTTATTTTCGATAAGAAGTTTTAAATTCTTATTGTATTCAAGGTGTTATGAAGTCATCAGTATATATTGTATCCATCACTGATTATATATCATCTATTATGCGATGGTGATACTGAAATTTCGTTACTTATCAAACTTCAAACAACAACAGTAACTACTATATTCTACTGCTGCTATCTTTTACAAATCAACCAATAATGAATACGGTTAAAAATATTTGCTAGAACACTAACGGTTATCAAATAATATCTAGGCAATGATACAATATCTTTCAGGCTTTATCAAAAATACTCATTTAACTTCTCCCCACATCCCCTAAAAAAGAGATGACTTCCTTATTTCCTCAGTGTCGGACTGGCCAGGGGAAGGGGTTGTGAATAGGAGACTCCCCCCACCTCCCCGATCCTTCCCTGCAGAGTGTCAACTTGGCCTCACCTACGAAAAAAATAGTTATTGTGTGTAGATATATATATATATATATATATATATATATATATATATATATATATATATATATATATATATATATATATATATATATATATATATATATATATATATATATATATATATATATATATATATATATATATATATATAATGTGTGTGTTTTGTATTTGTAGTGGATAGTTAAGACGTCAAATGACAATAAAGAATTAAAATATGGCAACTCGAGTGGTAACTTTTGTATGCTTTTGCAATCAAAGACAACGCGTTGCTGTCTTTTCTTTGCTAAGGTTGGAGAAGGTTCCACCCAATTTGTAGAAGTAGTAAGAAGCGCAACAACTTGTCTGCTTTGTCATTGGAAGAATAGAGACATCTTACGAAAGATTTCCCCCGAGTGTTGGCGTTCTTTTGATTCTTACTGTACATGTAACTGATAGATCTCATAACCTAGGCATACCGTAGATCTTGAGTCATTGTTATAAGGTTTTATGAAAATAAATTATTTGTATAAGTACATGCTGATGTAGATTATCTTACCTATTTAAGATTAAATATATTGGTAAGTACTTATTTTGATAGTAATATATATTAAAACAGTTATTTTTTAACATTTACTCGGTCATTTTATACTACTACTACTACTACTACTACTACTACTACTACTACTACTACTAATAATAATAATAATAATAATAATAAGAATAATAATAATAATAATAATAATAATTTGAAAATCAGGATTTCACCGAAAACAATTTTACTAATTCCAGCAGAATTCAAATCGGTTTTATATCTTTTTGCGCATGAGTTCATTTCTTGAAAATAGCATTTCTCTCTCTCTCTCTCTCTCTCTCTCTCTCTCTCTCTCTCTCTCTCTCTCTCAAAGACTTCACTCCCCCCTTTTTTATCCATGTGTCTCCACCCCCCCGTCCTTCACTACTTCTGTGATAGGCAATGACACGCCTGAGGGGTAACTGTCTGATCAGAGAGGACAAGTAATTAACCGAACTTGAGACTTCAGATGAAGCCAACATCTCAGCGAACGTTTTCATTTGAAGTGCGAGTTGGGTTTGTTTGGGTTACTTGTATTTGATCGTTTGTGTTTGCTGGAGGCCAGGTGTGTGCTCATTTGCGTTAATGTGATGTTTGTTGAATTTGCTCTCATCTCCATTTGGGTTTATATCCTTTAGTATGATTGTTTCTGCAAATTTGTTACTTATTTGGTTTTGCATGTTTCATGGGGGTATATGTTTGTGTATTATTATACTTGTAATAATTGTGGCAATGATACTTTATATGTTGAGTGATATGAGATATCTGACATGGATCCTCACTTGAAGAAGGGTAGGATAAAGCGCATATTCTACAGCATATGAGGTATGATGTTCATTCGTTTTCACCTTGTAGTTTACCACTTGGGGTCGAAAAGTAGCAATGAAAATAACCTGGATCAGTCAAGGCTGCCTTGAATGCAACATGGCTGACTCTACTTGGCATTATAGATACACATTTGTTTATTTTAAGCACTCCTTCTTTAACGTTGTACATAACAATGATTCATGGGTCAAATTCAATCTACTTTAAAAGACACAAGAAAGATAAGAAAATTATCTATAATTAGTCTATTTGGTACTTAAATTTCACTCGAGATCCTCATTCCTGTCTAAAAAAATGAAATGGTAACAATATATTAAAATATGCGAAGTAAATTTTACGTTTATTATAAAATACTCTCTATGTCTTTCATAGAATCTACTTAGGGAATCCATCTGGATCTTCACCCGAAATGTCAGGGTTTCTGTGGTCAAAATCACGTTAAAAGAAACGATATCCAGGAATATCTCAAAGATCAAGTGAAATAATTCCACCATAAATTGACATGATGGGAATGAATTGAATATTTCAGCTTTTTTCACATAAGTAGGGAAGCTTTTTTCTTACTTTGTAAGATTCATTGAAGATTAATGGTTTGCGTGTATAGTTAATGGTTGGATTAATTTCCGTTTTCTTACATATCTATATGTAAACTAATTTATATAAATCGTCATGTATGAGCGTTAACACCGTTCTTGTTTATTTGATGAAATATGGTAATGACTAAATTCTTTTGATTATGCCTAAATAAAATGATTTAAAATTTTTTTTATTAAGTTTAAGTTTTTTTATATTCACACTGTTCATATATATTATGAATGGAATTTTATGTTGATATTCTGAAGTATGTGTGAGTTTCCTTTTTAAATAATTGTACCTTCAGGTTCCAGTAATTGTATAGTGAATAACGTCAGTGAAACTGAATGCGAAGCATATATCGGGTAGGTAGGCCTACAGGACATGTTTACCAGCGTGAATGTGAACACATGTCTTTGTTTCTAGAGAGTTTTCATATTGCCTGTATGCTTGAGTTCCAGTTGCAGTTTTTACATATCCTGAGGTACTTATTAGTATATGCAACTCCTAATTTCAAACTTTGAATCATATCTAAGAAGTATTTTCTATGAAATTACACAGCGGAAAAAAAAACACATAAATGATGTTTTTGTAAATTTCCCATTACGATACACAAACGAATAAATATAGATTTTTCCCAGAATGCATCTTGAAATCTCCACAAGGGGAAAGAGAGGAAAGAAAAAAGAAAGACATCAATTGCGTGTTCACCACCACGGCACCATCGCATCTACAACGGCCTTTTATGGAGTTTTCGAGTTAACTTGAGTTACAGGTACTTTACGTCTTTGAAAAATGCCTTCGGGGTTGAAATGGAGATATTCCCGGCAATATTAGAATGGCTTTCACAAAGGAAAACTGTTCTGGACAGCAATTTAAGTAACTTGCGATCCTAAAGACCTGCTCCCCTTTTTTGTAGCGTGTTACCTCTTGTGACGGTGACGTTAAACCCCAGATCTCTTGGTACAAAGGTCAAATATTCTTTGAATAATCAATCTTGATTTTAATGGTATGAATACCTGTTGTGCTTGCAACCTCTTGGCTGTGATCAACCTAAAGCCAAGGTATATGTAAGAATGACAGACGGGAGGAGTAAAAAAAAAAAAAAAAAAAAAAAAAATTAAACACACCGTTTGTAATCTTTTGGTGAAAGTTCAATAGCTAATCTGCTCAAGACAATAAATATTTATATTTTTGTAACTTTCTGAAGGGTATTACTATTCAAGAATGACTGTTATTCCAGGTTACCATTAAGTATTTATCTGCCTATTTTTAATTGAGTTAAGAAAGATATTCATCAACAAGTATACATCCGAGTATATTTATATTCAAAATGTTTGTTTAGAAATTCATATGAATTACATTATGGTGATAATGATGCAGATCCAAAGTGTTTGTACGCTACAGTAGTTGCTAAGACGCTTACCCAATCAATTATACAAATGTTCGTAAAATATTATTCTTTTTCACGGAGACAAACGGAACAGAGAGCGTAATGCAATTATGCAGCCAAGAATTGAAGAACACAAAACTAAAAAAAAATTTCCCTTCCTATGAACCGTCATAGGGATTATGGTGAGCCTTTAAAGGAGACGCCCTTACACCAGACTTTAATACACATGATTCAGCCTTGCAGGATACATTCGCAGGCTTCCTTACTATTTACTTTAGCCGGTTTGCGTCGATGCAACGCCTCTGAGGGAGGAATGAAGATTCTGGAAGAGGTGATTTATGCTTCACGAAGAATCAGCATCTTTTAGGCTCTACTTCAGGCCTTCTGCCACCAAAGACCCACCTCTCAGGAGTTAGGAGAGGCCCTTAATATCATCCACTTCCTGAGGATGTCATCGAGAGCTTCCCTTCCGTCAGATCAATTTACCTTGACTTCCTCTTGGAATTTTCTCCATTACTTCGTCTCTGTCCTTTGGTCTCTCGCCCACTTCTGTCACCCAACATTCTGCCTTCGTTTGATAGAGGCTTCACATGATCATGTTCCGTATTAGAGAAAAATTCTGATTGCGCAAACATGACAATAAATAGAATTATATATCATTTCATCCATTATTCAATTCCGTTATACCTACACACACATACACACACATACACACACACACACGCACACACACACACACATATATATATATATATATATATATATATATATATATATATATATATATATAAAGAGAGAGAGAGAGAGAGAGAGAGAGAGAGAGAGAGACATATATGCATATATGTATATATATATATATATATATATATATATATATATATATATATATATATATATATATATATATATATATATATATATATATATATATATATCTAATAGATCTAAACATGAAACACAAATGACATTATTCTGAGATAAATGCTTCTGGATGGGTAAGGACTCGAATCTATGTCTCGATTAGCATCAATGCCAGTAGTAGACTCAACCAATTAGCTGTCAAAAGTGATATATCCTGATAGCTCATTTATAAAGACGAATGCTCGCATTGTTTGGATTCAGAGACAAAGCTTCAAGTCCTTGGCCAGCAAGAAGCATTTATCATGAAAGTCTTCCCAATTTGATAAACATTCCCAACGTTAAATTCGATATTAAAGGAAATTTGCTGTCGATATTTACACACAGCCCTATGTATACTGTATTTACATATATATATATATATATATATATATATATATATATATATATATATATATATATATATATATACATATATATATATATATATATATATATATATATATATATATATATATAAATATGTATATATATATATGTATATATATATACACACACACACACACACATATATATATATATATATATATATATATATATATATATATATATATATATATATATATATATATATATATATATATATATCCAACAGAGAAAAATAGCCCTGGGAGGAAAGGAAATAAGGGACTAAATGAACTATATGAGAAGTAATGAACGATAGAATTGAATATTTTAAGGACATTAACACTATTAAAACTGATCTTTCATATATGAACTATAAAAAGAGACTTATGTCAGCCTGTTTAACATAGAAGAATTTGCTTCCGGTTTGAACTTTTAAAGTTCTATCAATTCAACTACCCAATTAGGAAGATCGTTTCACAACTTGGTCACAGCTGGAATAAAACTTCTAGAATACTGTGTAGTATTGACCCTCAAGATGAAGTCATGTCTATTAGAATTAACTACATACATAGTATTACGAACAAGAATAATGCTGTCTGGAAAGATCTAAATGTAAAGGATGGTCAGAATTATGAAAAGTTTTATGCAACATGCATAACGAACTAATTGAAAGACGGTGCCGAAGAATAATATCTAGATTAGGGATGAGAAATATGATAGACCGTAAGTTTCTGTGCAGCAAATTAGGATGAATATCAGCAGCTGAAGACCAGACAGGAGAAGAATGCTTGAAACAAGGTAGAATGAAAGAATTAAAATAGATTGATCACCGAAAATCTTACAAGACCTTCTTAACAAGAAAATTGTCTATGTAATTGACGAAGAGACTGACCCAATTTGTCTTTCAAAAGTAAATTTACTGTCGACAATCAAACCTAAGATTTTAAGAGTCGTCACTGTTAACGGGACATTATCAATGCTGATATCTGGATGTTGACGAGTCACTGTCCTCGACCTACTTACAATCATACCTTGAGTTTTGTTAGGACTCAAACTTCATGCCCTGTAATATGCACCATGCACTTATTTTAGTTAGATCTTTATCAAGGGATTCAGCAACCCCAGACCTACATTCAGGAGTTGTAATTGATGAAACGAGAGTAGCATCATCTGCATATATAACGAACTCGTTTTGTAAGCCAAAGCACATGTCATTTGTATATAGCATGAACAACAATGGGCCCAGAGGAACACCAAATATGACATTCCTATTCTCTCTATGGTGCAAATCAAAAACAACTCTTAGCGATATATTACTTAAAAATTCAATAATGATGCTAAGAAAAGACCCACCCTCTCTCTACTGTATGTGTTTGAAAACAAGGCCCTCACTATTAACACGGTCAAAGACAGCCTTAAAATGAAGGCCAATGGTACGAACTTCGTGACCAGATTCAAGAGATTTCTGTCCAGCTTTGAAGGTTGTAAGTAGGTCATCACATGCTACAAAGCCTTTAAGAAAGCTATATTGCAAACTAGGGAACAGATGATTTACCTTCGGGGAATCTATTCAGACGTTTTACCAAAAGATGTTTAAAATGTTATTAATATTGAACAGTTAAAATCAAGTGACCATAGAATTGCAAGAACGAAAATTTGTCTAGTTCTAAGGAAAGAAAGAGAAAAATTAATTTTATGGAAGAAAATAAACACTCCGGTTATAACAAAAAATCCTATAAGTTTAGTTTAGCAATACCAAATAGGTACTCCCAGCTACAAGATGAAAGTAGAAGCAAGTAAAAAAGAAATGAATATTAATTCAACAAAATTTGTATTGGGATCAGCACAAGAGATCCGGTGAAAAGTTCCTAGACAAGATCAAGGAAAATATCAGGAAAAAAAAACAAAACCTAATTAAAAAAAAAAAATGAAAATGATGGTAAAATCTAAGAGACATGAAATAGAATTAGTATAACTATCCAAAACAATAAACAAACTAAAAACCAAGGAAATTTGGAAACACAATCAGAACAAAATTGAGGAAACGCTGAAGGAAGAAAGAAGCATCGATTTGATGAAAAGAAGACTTGGAACAGGACGCCAACGGATGTTTGCTTTAAGGGATGAAAATTTAATGTAGTGATAACAAGAACATGGATTTCTATACAATGCTATACAAGAGTGATATAAGAATTAATTTTTCCAAAAGAAAAAATGAAACACCTAAGCCGGTACCAGACGTAACTGTAAGAGAAGTAAGAAATCATCAACAGGCATGAAAAGAGGCAAAGCAGCAGGAGAATATGGCTAACAATTTAGTTATTAATGAATTGATGAGATTTATTACAAGTAAAACTCTAAGTATTTAAAAAAAAAAAAAAAAAGTTCTACAAGAATTTTCTTTATCAACTGCTTGGAAAAACATTATTATTATACTAATTCTCGAAAAGGGAGACATAAAAGACCTAAAAAATTATCACCTAATATTTACAAAGATTGTATCAGGCCGAATGGAAAGACGGCTAGATTTTAATTAACCAAAGGAACAGACAGGATACTCAGTGGGTATCCAACAACTGACCATATTCTTGTAATTAAACAGCTATTGGAAAAAAATCAACAGATTATGACACACTACCATTATGTATGTCGGTTTTTTATTATGTCAAAACTTCATCAGGAATAAAAGCCCTTCAAAGACAAGGAATGGATAAATTTCATGTTAGAACACATGAAGATATCTATACGGATAGTACATTAAATCTAAAACTACATAAAGTTAATGAGAAAATACCAATTGAGGATGGAGTTAGGTAGGGTGACCTTATCTCTCCTAAATTATTCACAGCAATTTAGAATTTAGATTAGAAAACTTTAGGAATTAGTATTGATGGAAAATACCTCAGAATACCTTAAGAGTTGCAGATGACTCAGTTTTGTTTAATAAATAATGGGAGAGATTACAAAAGATGATAAAAGATTTGAAAGGAGAAAGCAGAAATGTAGGACTGAAAATGAATATGAGTAAAACTAAGGTCATCTTCATTGAATATGCTGACAACAAG
>NC_090730.1:43160813-43168313 GCF_036898095.1 Palaemon carinicauda
TTGGGAGTAGACCAAGTCTGTTAAGGTAGAGTTAGTTTCAGCCGAAGATTCTGTAGTCACTGCAGACCAAGTGTCAGCTTAAGAAAGTACAGTATAGTAATTCTACAGAAACTCTACTTTGTAACTTGATCACATGATTGTGACGGGCCAAGAGTAGGTTGTGACTCAAAGACGAGATGAAAGGAACTGAGTCACTTTATTACAAGTATATATACAAACTTGATCCTGGTAAGAAAGTCACAAAATACTGGTTTTGTTAACAGTTAACAATAAAGTATGCAGACAGGTTAAAACAAGTTGTTGTCAGTGTGAGGGGAGAGCGAAGATACAAAGGATAATATATAGAAAAAAGAGAAATGTCATTATTATGTACGATTGTGTGACACACGGGTGGTACATGGCTCCCCCCCTAAAAATGACATACTGTACAAGTTAAATAGGGCGTCCTAATCTAGAGAGGCAAACTGTAGGGGGTCATCTTGCAGGAGATAAGCAGGCTTTAGACGATCAATGGAGACCCAGTCTTCTTTGCCACGAATGTTTAGTAGCAACGCTTTTGGATTGCATCGGATCACAAGGAAAGGACCCGTGTAAGGAGACGTTAGAGGTGGCTTGCTAGTGTCGTTGCATAGGAAAATGTGCATTGCAGAATGCAAGTCTGTCAGTATGTGATGCTTCGCTCGGGGCTTGTAAGTTTGGCGGCATGGAGTAAATTTTCCGATGACGTATGCGCTGGAAATCGTTGAAGAGGGAAAAAATTCGGCAGGGACGACCAATGAGTCCCCATGCATCATTTCAGCTCCTGAGACGTACAGGGTGTCTTTAGGAGTGATCTTTAGTCCCAGGAGGACCCAGGAAAGCTGAGTAAACCAGTTGGAGTCCTTGCAGTGGGACATCAAAGCTGCTTTGAGGGTGCAATGAAAACGTTCAACCATTCCATTGGCACCGGGGTTGTAGGCAGTTGTCTGATGTGGGGTGATACCCAGGAGATTCACTAATGATGTCCACAATGTTGTTGTGAATGTTGGCGAAATGACGCTGAGATTGAGGAAAGGTGCCCACCTCTGAATCCGCGTGTCGATGTACTTTGGAAGTTTGGCAAAGTGTACAGGTGTGGACCCAATCCTTAGCATCCTTAGTAATGCCGTGCCAAATAAACTTCGTCTTCAGCAGCTCTGCAGTAGAATGGCGCAAGGGATGTGAAAGGCCATGAATTAAATCAGATACCTGTCGGCGCATGGGAGTAGGAATCGACGGTCGCGGTCTACCAGTACTGGCATCACAGAGGAGGGTGGTATTGGAGTTGTCGAGGGGGAAGTCTTCTCAATCAAGGGATGTGCAGGAAGTCCTACATGCTTGTTACTCTGTATCCTGTCGTTGGGCTTCAGCCAAGGCATTGTAATCCAATCCCAGCTAAACGGCGGCCAACGAGTTTCTTGACAGGGCATTGGCAACCTGATTCACTTTCCCAGGACGTGTTGAAGGGTGCAATTGTATTCAGCCACGGTAGAGATATGTCGACGTTGACGGGTGGACCAGGCGTCAGACTGTCGTGTGAAGACATGCACCAGAGGCATGTTGTCTGTGCGAATGACGAAGGGCATACCTTCTAAGAAATGGTGAAAGTGACTGACAGCCAAGTTTTATGCTGAAGAAAATGACGTCGCTGGCCTGGGTGGAGAGAAGGAGAGGGGCATACGGTACAGGAAAAGTGAGAGTAGCAGCGTTTGATAGGGCATTCTTTGCGTTGCAGAAGGCCTCTTCTTGAAGGGGACCCCACTTCAGGTTTTTTGGCTTCCCCTAGAGGGAGGCGTAGAGGGAAGCAACAGTGGCGGCAATGGCTGGCAGAAACAATGATAATACCTGATCATGCTCAAGAATTCCTGCAGTGCTTTGACGGTCGCGGGCGCAGGGAAGTTCTGAACGGCTGCTACCTTCTCAGGGAAGGGAGGGACTCCTTCAGGAGTGAAGCGGTGCCCTAAGAAAGACACTTCGTTGGCACCAAAGGTGAACTTGTCGCACCGGACTACAAGGCCGTTTTATTGCAGGCGGTTGAGCACGATGAGCAGGTGATGGAGGTGTTCCTCTTTTGAGGAAGATATCACAAGTATGTCCTCCACATAACATACACAGAAGGGAAGGTCCCCTAATATATCATTCATGAGACGTTGAAAAGTGACCCCAGGATTACGAAGGCCAAAACAGGAGTATTTAAAGGTGTATGTACCGAAGGGAGTGGTGATGGCAGTCTTGGGGATGTCTTCTGGGTTCATAGGCATCTGATAATAGCCCTTCAGGAGATCGAGCGTGGAGAAAATCTTTGTTTTGTGCAGGTAGAAGGTCATGTCGGCGATGTTTTGGAGGGGGTAGTGATCCGGTTCAGTTTGCATGTTCAGACGCCTGTAATCCCCACAAAGACGGAGGGAGCCGTCTTTCTTCAGGACGATGTGTAACGGTGACGACCATGGGCTGGAGGCCTTTTGGCAACGGCCCATTTCTTCCATTTCGGCTAACGTCTGTTTGGCGGTCACCAATCGATCCTGTGCCAGACATCTGAATTTGGTGAAGACTGGGGGTCCCGTCATCTTGATATGTTGATAAATACCGTGTTTGCCAGGAGCCGTGGGCGTTTGGCGAAGTTCCGGACGGAAAAATTCCGAGTGTGATGTGAGGAGGTGGGGTAGGCATACATGGGTGCGCTGATGTCGAGAGCGAGGTTAGAGGGAGCGGGTTGAAAAGGTGTCGACAAATACGAGTCTGCGTTGACCAATCGTCGGTGGGCAACACCGACCAGAAGGTGGAAATGAGAGACAAAAATCGCACCAAGGTTTAGCAACTTCCAATTAAATGCGCCGTTTCCAAACAAAAATGTGAGGTTCTCATTACTGTAGGTGGGTATCGCAGATCCGTTGGCCGCTACCAGGTGGACGTCGGCAGACTTAGACAGACTACGTCATGTCTTGAAGAGTTCCCTTGACAAAAGAGAACGACAAGCACCCATGTCTACCGAAAATTGCACGCCCATTCCTGGATCATGTAAAAAGAAAAGATTAGGAACACGGGAGGCCATCGACACAAGAGATGGCCTACTTACACTTTTTTTTTGGCCAATGACAATCCTTGGCACATTTCTTCGCAGCAGCTCCGAATGTGGAGTGTAGTAGGAAAACTGCGGCCGATGGGCGGCAGTAAGTGGCTGTAGAAGTTATTGGTTTGAGCGCGAGCGAGTGTTGGGTGATGGGTGGCTTTGTCGTTACTCCGGCACATCACAGAGTAGGCGTGTGTGTCCTACGGCATTCACGTCAGCTTTGGTTGACGTTGTATAGATGTCCTCTTTGTCAGGAGTGGAGGTATTGATGGGTGTCTTGAAGGTCGTGAAGTCGCTGTCCATAAGGGCGTAGGCTTTGGTCATCAAGTCCTTTATGGGTAAACTATCGACATCGGGTACGGCAGCGCGTTCAGGTCATACCCAAAGAGCACGAAGTAGGTTCCCCTCACGAGGAGAGCCGTCTGCGGCAGGTTGCAGGTAAGTGATACTGGTCATTTCCCTGAGGGCGAGCGAAGCCCTTTGGTTGCCCAATGGTTGTTGAGAGAGCTGAAAAAGCTTTGCTATACGGGCAGCTGGCGACGGCGATTACTGCTGCAGATGATATTTTTTAAGGGCGTCATGTGCTATTGTGGTGTCTCCTTGTTCACAAAGCCAGTCAAAGATTTCCGTGAAGGTGTCCTCCCAGCCTTAATGGGGAACTGGACTTCTGCTCGCTGAAACCAAGCAAACGCCTTTCCGCTGCTGCACGACGAAAGTTTTAATAGGGCTGCACAAACTTTCGTGGAGTATGCCATAGTAACAGTGAGGGGGGAAGGCGGGAGAGGCGAGTCGACTTCCAGGGTCATCAATGTGACGGGCCAAGAGTAGGTTGTGACTCAAAGGCGAGATGAAAACAACTGAGTCACTTTATTACGACACATTGAATATATATACACACTAGGTCCCGGTAAGAAGGTCACAAAATACAGACATGCTATTTCTTGTCAAACCGGCAACCGATTCTGTTAACAGTTAACAATTGAGTATGCAGATAGGTTAAATCAATTTGCTGTCAATGCGAGGGGAGAGCGAAGATACAAAGGATAATATATACCAAAAAGAGAAATGTCGTTGCTATGTACGCTCGTGTGACACACGGGAGGTACATGTTCATAAAAAAGTGTTTGATAAACTTGTGACCATGAAATTTTACAAATCGAAAAAAAAAAACAATTCATGCAGCAAAAAGACAAGCCAGTACAAGACACAAAGATTATGTTATATATAACAACTTAAAAGTCCAATATACCACCATCACAAACAAGGCGAAAAGCAATAAAGATATGAGGTGTTAAAGGTCACTCATGCGTGGCTGAGGCAAGGGACAGGACGATGTCCTAGAGACCGTTCATATATACATATGATCAGTGCCTCTGCTCTTTCTCCCCAAAGCCAGATAAAGGAATGGACGGGAAATAACTGCTGATGACCTAATAGGTAGACCTTTAAGCTCTCAAGGATGGTGATTTTGCAGACACGGTAAGAAACTATTGTTCTTGGTGAATTTGAACTCCCATCCAGCGGATTGTGAGACAGGTGTGTTACTAGTAGGCTACCACAAAATTTTTCGATGGAGAGATGATAATCTTCAAAATGATACGAGATATCATGTCCCATGAAAAGAAGCCACCGTCGCTCGCCGAGAATATAAACAAGATAACAGAACGTCGTCCAACAGTCATTCAGAATGATAAAAAGCACCAACCATCTTGTTAGGTCTGCATACTAAATCTCTATTCCTGATGGAAGAGTCAGCGTCCCACAGCCTTCCTGTATTGGAACACATCATATTTGTATTCCTCTTTTACATCCCTTGGAAAGCTTCGTAGAATCAGCATTTCTTTTGTTTGTGTAATATACAGTATCCTCTCCTCTGAGTCTGATTCGACCAGAAACAATGAAATGCTGAAGGGACAATAAGAAATTTTCTGCTTATTAGACATTTTTGGGTCTCATGGAGTCGCCCATATTATTACTACTCTCTCTCTCTCTCTCTCTCTCTCTCTCTCTCTCTCTCTCTCTCTCTCTCTCTCTCTCTCTCTCTCTCTCTCTCTCTCTCTCTCTCTCTACAAATTATTGACCTTAATATTTTGGCTAAACGAACAATTCCTGATTTCCAGATTCGACCGCAACCTCCTATTATTAACTTTCAAAATTCCAAGTGAAACATAAACTCATTTGAGACAACTGATTATACCATTCAAACAGTAGCCTAATTCTTCAGTTTTCAACCAACAATATCAACTTTTAACTTCTATCCAAGTATATTATCACTATCTTCCAATAAGACGATATATATCTTATAGATACATTTCCTTACTGTCAATGGATCGTATAGTAAAAGCATTTGACAAGTAAATAGCAAACTAGTGAATAAGTAGATACTTACCGCATTACAAACGATGTCTTCATCTCTAGTATACTAACAGTGAGGGCCAATTAAACGTTTTAAAGAAGATTTGATCTATTGTCCTTAAGACAATCTATTTATCTCCTTAGCAGACTTCAATACATATGTATGCCTACGATACCATACTCGAGGCAACTGTTTACTTAAAATGGCTCCCCTCATCTGATATCTCGGTGTTGTAAAAAAATTCAAGCTCCTCTTATTACACGGTGATGAGAGAAACCTTTATGAAACGAGTCTTTGTTCAGTTTACTAGAAAGGATACCATCTGTTTGTGTATGGCACTCACCTTCACACGCTCAAATTGCCTTCCTTTAAACACAAGACTTGGAACAAAACGAAAGAGTGGAAACCGAATCTTCAAGTGGTAAGTGGCGTTTTCTTTGCGGCTAAAACTGAAGAGGTAGGGGTATGAAAAATTCACCGGGTTCCCATAGCCTCGATGTAGGCAATATGGCTAAATGAGCCATACTTTTCTTGAGAGAGAGAGAGAGAGAGAGAGAGAGAGAGAGAGAGAGAGAGAGAGAGAGAGAGAGAGAGCCTGAAACGTTAAGTATTTGATGGCACGAGCCTCGAGAGGTAAATGAACCTAAGAGCAAGAGTGGGGAGTGCCTGTGCGTGGAGGAAAGCCCAAGGGAAGGGGACGAAGGATTCCGAGTGCCAGGCTGGTAGAGGGAGGATGAGGAGGAGGGTAACCAGGAAGAGAAGAAAAGAAAAAGAAGAGCTCATTGGCATGATACCTATTAGCCGACAGGGGTGGTAGGGTTCGGGATGGTCCCAGGTACAGGTCTGAGGGCGTGCTGGGACCGATGAGATAGAAAAGAAGAAAAATGAGTGAGTGGTAAAGACCCTTGAGGGAAAACAGTCCCTTCGCTTTTCGCTCCTCATTCTTTAGAATGCTACATCAGCTGTAAGAGATGAAAGAAGAAAAGAGAGGTGATCTCCCACAATAACAGGGAAGGAGATTCTGCTATGTCAAAGGATAAGATTAAAATGGATCTGGTTCTTTTGTTTGCTTTCATATTTCATATTTCGTTCTGTAAAACGGAAAGACCAGTGGATCCTTATATCTGTGGAACGAAAGACTCAATAACGTCTGTAATATAATGGTCCATTCGGAGACCACACCCATTACATCAGTAGAATGCAGACTAATTTTAGAGCAAAAAAAATCTCGGGCTCAAATATTATATGTAAAGAAAAAATTAATCTTATACGAATAGAATTCTTTCCTTCGTCTATAAAGTTCATCCATGACATGAAACACAGGACTATTGTTACTACTTTCTCTTATCGAATGCAACCATCCCATCATTTTCAGACCTTCTGCAATACTTCAGACTGTGATTTAAAAGTATAGAACCATTCTAACTTCAAACGGTAGAAACCATAGGAAACGCAGCCATGATACTATAAAAAGAATGTTAATTATAGCATCTCCATGTTGTTTGAAGACTTGCCGTTTAAAAAATTCATCTCGGTACGAGAGGCTATTTGGAACTGTTTCCTTAGCTTTTCAAAGTTCGAAGTTCATGATCACCGCTGCTCCTAATTAGACTTAATGGCGTTGTTACCTAAGGCAGTAACGTCCATTCCAGTTTCCATGTTTCAAACCATAAAAAAATGAGATCCACGATCCAGTTATTACCCGATCTGCTCTTCGACTTAGAGACAGTCTCTTTCACTGTCATACTTTCCACCTTCTTGAAACTCGCGATTTAAAACTGAAAGGGCACAGAGAGAGTTCCCACAAATCTCAAAAAGTTTAAGTCCTTTAAAGATCTTGCAGGGTCTTACTTAATCCATGGCCGAGTAGGGGCGAATTAGAGGAAACTGCGAGAAAAGATGAAGTCTAGGATTGCTTCTTCATTGGATAAGATATGGTGATAGGGGTTTTCGAATAATAAACGTGCAATATTGTTTTCAATTTTAAACTAGAGGCACTGTATATACAAAGAAATTCCTATATACATCAGAAATAAAGATGATGATATAAAGCTAG
>NC_090730.1:43175813-43200813 GCF_036898095.1 Palaemon carinicauda
TATGGCGACATCATACATCCGTGTCTCATTCCCAATCTCACTGGAAACCACCCACTCACTTCATTTCCTATCCTAACATATGCATTACTGCCACGGTATAAACTCTTCACTGCTTGCAAGAACCTTCCACCAGTTCCAAATAACCTCTTCAGATTCCACATCGCTACCCTATCAACTCTATCATAAGCTTTCTCCAGATCCATAAATTCCGCATACACCTCCTTACCTTTCGCTTCATATTTCTCGCATATCTGCCTAACTGTAAAAAACTCAGCTCTGTACATGCCCTACATCTTCTAAAGCCTCTTGTACTTCTAAGATTGCATCCTCAGTTTTATCCTTAATCCCATTAATTATCACTCTGCTATACACTTTTTTAACCCCGCTCAACAAACTAATACCCCTTGAATTATAAACACTCAAAAAGAGTAAGTAATAAATTAACAAAATTAATCCATTTACTTTTGCAAATTTTAATGTACTGGAGACAAGGTATTGTTAGGTAGTTTAAAGGTCTAAAACCTCGAGTGTTCTTTTTATTTATTTATTTATTTATTTTTTTTTTTTTTTTGGATAAAACGGTTACTGTTTCCCAGAAATATATTTCACATTAATAGCTAGTATTAATGAAGTATCGAAATTTAAAGTATCTTTTCTTAGCACCTATAGCCTTCATTAACTTGAGATTGAGTTGACTGACTGATTGGATCTTAATCTTTATATTTCTCTTTTTAAACTAAAGCTAAATTAAAGATATAATGATAAGAACAATGTAAATATTGTTAATAAAATAGGAAACCCAAAAAATGAAATGGGCAAACTATTCTTTTCTATATTTCATTAATTATGTGCATGAGTGTGCATAATTTTATAGTAATAATAAATACATAATACATTATAAATTTACGTAATTTAATCAGCTTTAAATAATCCGGCTGCCATGGGACGCTTCCAGCTTTGAAGTTTAAGTATTCCACCAAGTACCATGAAGCACTTGTATGTAATCTGGACACTCCGCCATGTCTAGAAGTTCATGCCCTTATCTGCAGCTGCCCGGGACAAGTTCGTGTTTGACAGGGTTTTCCATGCCTACATGAAGATCAGCATTTGATCTTCTGTTATGTAGCAGTGTGTAGAGGATGCGGCACGAAAATGCTATGGTGGCATTGTATCTGGTTGCTGAGGCATGGTGGCCAACATGGATCAGAAGCGATTGGTAGCTCTTGACAATCTGTAGTTGAATACACACTGTAACTCGGTCATATTCCGTAATGGTAGTGATTTCATGAGCCATGTCTTTAGAGCAAATTTTCCCCATTCATCAGCAAGTTTGACATTGATATATTATATCTAGGTAGAAGTTCAAGATTAGGTAGCCCAAGCTCATCATTCTCCAGGTATTTGGTACCGTTGAAACTGTCTGCATCTGAACAAGTATCATTGCGGCCCCAGTCACATTAAAGTTAGCATCAACGGCAGTCTGTAGAACAATGGAGAAGAATCCATTATAATTGTAGTAGAACAATGCACTATTTTTTGGCTTAAGGGCTATGTGCTTCCCATCAATTACTCTAACAATGTGCAGGGAATTACAATTCTCGAAACTAAAGGCAACTTCTATCCAGCCTTAAGGTGAGGTAGGACAAACCACAACCTCAGAAGAGTACTCGTCAATGATTGCTTGTCACTCTTGAGAAACAATTACGCTGATGGTGTTGGCAGTGATTCAGAAGGGGTAGGAAAGGAACTTGTAACTGTCACCAGTAGCCAGGTATATCAGGGTGGCTGCCAGCTTGAGTCCTGATGGGATGGCCTTCCTAAAGTAGGTGTCTTGCTTCCTTATACGTGGCCCTACACGGCGTTCAAATTCCACGAAGATGTTGGGGTCAAGATAAAGGAAATTTTTAAAGCTTGTTCGATCTTCTGCATTCAATTCCTACACAAGCTTCTCATACAGGCCATACATTGGTCCTCTGAATAACCATTGTCGTACCTACTGTCTTTTCTTTCATATGGTTCTTTTATATCTACATTATTCTTCTTCCTTTTACAACTACAAGGTGGTCTGAGCAACCTGTATTAAGTGAAGGACCAATTCTGTCAGTTCATATAGTCTCCTCTCTTGACTTGTAAGGAATATTTTGGAGTAGTTGCGTGATTGGAAGCCAGAATAGGCCTAAACAATCAGCCAATATATATATATATATATATATATATATATATATATATATATATATATATATATATATATATATATATATATATATATATATATATATATAGGGATTATTGTTCATTTGTACTGTGTCTACACTGTAATAAAATATCCTTTCTGTATCAGCAGGATCTGTACTGCATGTGTACTCTTTTCGCTTCCTCCGTACACTCTATGCACTACTTACGTACTCCTTATATATCCTTTGCGTTGCCTCCGCGCCTGGATGTCCGTACTCTCCAATGCCATTCGTATTCTATCTGTGATGTCTATCTCTTTTCATACTGTGTCCACCACCATCCCGGATCCAAGGAAAATTTCGGAAATTTCGATCATCTGCTTCTTACTCCGAGCGGTATCTATAATGTCTTCCTACTATCTGCCCCAAGAGGTGAGATAGGGGTATAAAAGTGATGATTCTTCAACCGCGTGAGAAGACGCCTAGATTGACATGGAGTACACGGAATGAAAATTCAAAAATAGGTACGAGATGGGTGGATTGCATTCAAGGAACCGAAGAACACTTCTCTGGACGAGAAGCTGTTAATTATTATCAAGATTTGAAGGTTACTGGGAAAAGAAAATTTATTGCAGTTTTCCTCTACCCTTAACAACGAAAGTAATGAGGATAAACAAGGAATCCCACGGGGAAAATATTAGCAATGTTTACAAGTGTTAAGCAAAGGTAAGAGGAATTAGGATTAGAACTAAATGAGAAAGTACGGATGATTTCTAACATAAAATGGATAAAAGTTTCTAAAATAACTGCTGTTCATCATTTCTCGTCGGGTTCTCCAAATTCTCGTCTCTATTACATTCACAGTATTGAATATGTGTAACAGCTGAAAATGAAGTGATAGGATAAAATCGATGTGCACGAAAATATGAAAGTATTTGTAAGATAGATAGGAAAATAATAGGATAACTATATATAGATGTTAGAGCAAAATAACGTAAATGTTACATAAGTTATTAATGGAAAAATCTATTATGTAAAATTTCAATATATCAACATTTCCAGCATATAGATATTATCAAAAAAAAAGTTAGTTAGAATAAGATATTTATTTTACAAGTAAGGGAAAGATAACCGCTCTACATTATATATGGAAAAGAAATTTGTGAAAGAAAAAGATGTTTATGACGAAATCATCATAGAGGACAAAGGGAAGTTACAACAGATTGAAGAGTAAAGGAGTGAAACAATTTTTCCAGAATCAGAGGAAAATTCTTTTCCATAAGGCGAAATATCATCCGTACTAGAAAATTATTAGTTAACAGATGAGTAACGAGGTGACTTGATACAACTTTGTTATTGTAAGTCTTTCAGTCTTGCTATTGGAAGTTCTAGAACGTGCAATTTTATAAAGCTATGTTCAGGTCTTTACGAAGATCTGGCATATTCGAGTCGTCGATCTAAATGTTAATTGCAGAAATGCCACAGGATTTCATATCATTCAGTAGCATAGTCTTGGTTAAAATATATTTAATGCAACGGATTGTTTTCCCAAAGCAGCAAGAACGCTTAACGTTTCTTTTAACCTTATGGACTCAATCCATTACTTAGAAAAAAGAAAAAACCCTCAACTATATGAATTATGACCTAAAATTCTGTTGAACATAATTTCAACAAATAGAACGCAACTCCTGATTCTATGAGAAGCAATTCCCAATATTAAGGTACAAAACTCTTAAATATGCACACGATGACCTAGGACATAGTTTAACGGGATCCTTAACTTCGAAGAACGAAAGCTCTAATTGTATAAGATGCATTACGTAATACTTTTGATTCCAGGTCGTATCGATGTGGTGTGATCCCTAATAATTCAGAACGAGTCCCCTACTCGTATAGAACTCATCATGTAAACCATATCGAACGCAATCACTAACTCTCTAGATCTGATAATTTAAGCTCTTGCAACATAATCTCTAACTATATAAAACACAGACTCGAACTACACTCTATAAGGTAATATCATTAAAGGAACATTTACTTTCTAAAACTTAATTTTCATAGCTATAACTTTTTTCTTCTGAACTTGTTGCAAAAGAAGCAGTAAAACCCAACTTGTGCTCCCATTAAAATGTCTCTTAGAACCCACTTTCCAATGTTTCGTTTAATCATCGTCCATCATTACATTTATTCATGATGAGGTTCAGAAACGATGTCACCCAAAGTGCTAACATTCATTCCTCCCTCTGTCTTAGCAATCATGAAAGACACAACCTCCATCCCGTAATGGCAGTATTTGTTTGTTAATAAAACGATAGTCTCTCTCTCTCTCTCTCTCTCTCTCTCTCTCTCTCTCTCTCTCTCTCTCTCTCTCTCTCTCTCTCTCTCTCTCTCTCTTCATTTAGCTCATGGAGTAAAGCTGGAAGGATGTTAATGAAAGACTGGAAAGGAGACTCATAAATCTCGAAAAGCTAAGTCCTTTATGGATCTGGCAGTATCTTCCGTAATCCAGCGCAGCTTGAATGCCATATTCCAGAAACTGG
Organism: Palaemon carinicauda; assembly: GCF_036898095.1. Taxonomy (NCBI): domain Eukaryota; kingdom Metazoa; phylum Arthropoda; class Malacostraca; order Decapoda; family Palaemonidae; genus Palaemon; species Palaemon carinicauda. Next base: position 43,180,528 of record NC_090730.1, read on the forward strand.
AAGGCAAGATAATGTAAAAGAATCATCCCATTTACTTCTCATTAAAGATAAATTGAAATATTCCACTTCAAAGTTACGTTTTCTTTGTAGAGCTGTAAACGAATTAAGAAAGGAGAGAATGCTAGTTTTCATGAATTTTGACAGGAAATTGGATGAAAAGTAATTTTTAGCTGTAAAATCAGATAAGGTAGATAGGTAGACAGACGTTAGCCTTCCAGCTTCATTTTAATTCCTATCCCGCATGGAAATGTAAAGATATAAAAAAGAAAAAAAAAACAACTGAGGTGTCAATAACACATTAAAATATTCCTATCATAACATACTGCCTCATTGAAACGCTTCCCACCTAGAAAATTGTATAAATTGAATCCAAAAAATGTATTAAAATTTTCAATATAATACGACAATAGTTGTACGTACTTATTCTATTGTTTAGTTTTTTCTTTTGGGACCCAAGTAAAGACCTCGGAATCTCATTAAGAAAAAAAAGAAAAAAATTATCCAGTTTCACTCCACTCCTATAAAAGGGATTTTGAAATCCAAATGGAACAAACATCTTTCATTCAGACTGATTTTCCCTTCCCCATTCCTCTTCCTCCTCTATTGTTTCTCGATGTTGATATTGGGATCTACCCTGAGAGTCAGAGTGAGCCTCAGACTCGACATCCCATAAAAATCACTTGAGGTGTTTCTTTGTCTCCATATTGAAAGGTAGAGTGAGGTAAAGTATGTTCCTCTTGTATATGAATTTGTACTTATTCATTTTAGATCTTTGTGTCCTATAGGCCGTCATATTCACGCTTCATATGCAATTCTAAATTGACAAACGTATAGTGATTAACCGATCTTCCAGTCCTTTACAAAATTATATAAAAAATGGTAATAAGATTCAGGAGTTAACTAGCAAAAAGTGAAGAGTTGTTACCATTGATTCTAAGAAAAGAGCGAATGCAATTTGACCCATATAACTGCGCGCTCTCTCTCTCTCTCTCTCTCTCTCTCTCTCTCTCTCTCTCTCTCTCTCTCTCTCTCTCTCTCTCTCTCTCTCTCTGAGACAATCTTCATATGAATTTAAATCTATAACTAGCTAATTCTAGCTGGGACTTGAAAAACACATCAATAACAGAGGACATGTACTTATAAATTTTTTAAATGATCTCTCTCTCTCTCTCTCTCTCTCTCTCTCTCTCTCTCTCTCTCTCTCTCTCTCTCTCTCTCTCTCTCTCTGAGACAATCTTCATATGAATTTAAATCTATAACTAGCTAATTCTAGCTGGGACTTGAAAAACACACCAATAACAGAGGACATGTACTTATAAATTTTTTAAATGAGCTCTCTCTCTCTCTCTCTCTCTCTCTCTCTCTCTCTCTCTCTCTCTCTCTCTCTCTCTCTCTCTCTCTCTCTCTCTCTCTCTCTTATATAATTACCTCCAGTTAGTACTAAGAAAAATTTCATGGAAGGAATAGCAACTTTCATTGAAGGACTTTTATTACGATCGCAGACCACACTAGTAAAGTTTCTCAATTTGGTCCAAAAATCTGCAGTTCAGACTGAACTCATCGTGCTTTTCTATTCTCTTGAAATATTTGTTAATGAAAGATTATTTAAATGATTTTGATACATATGAAACATGATTTAGAAGAAACTATATTTGGCCCTTTGATGTCTCCTCTTATGGTCGCTCTCAATCTGCCATATACTTGTTTATTACTGAAAGAAAGATCTTTTCAATCCTTGTAGATATTTACAAATATTTATATTTCCAGATGTTCTGTATTGCCTTACTTTAAAATTTTCTGAATAATTCTTTCTTTATGTTTGTTTCAGTGTTTCCATTTACTTCCAATCATCTTAGGAAGCAAAACAAGTCTTCCAAAGGCACACCAAGAAAGTAAAACTAAATTACACATTCCGCCAGTATTCCATTACTCTTATGTGGGTTCTGTGAGGATCGTAGGAATTGAACCCACTTACCTCGCAAAGTTCAGAAGAGGTATTTCAGTCTTCGCCTGATTACTTTGCGTAAGAATTGAGTCTTTTTACACTTCCGGATGAGGAGTAGCATTGCAATGAGAGACCAAGTTATCGTTTCCTTCACAATTTACCTTCATGATGTATGTTTGTTTATCCGACACGGAAGTGTTATGAGTACTCAAAAAGGTTCTCTGTTTATATTATTCGTCTAATGAGGAGATCAAGAGACCTAGGTAAAAAGCATAGACCTACTCTAGTCATGCGCATAGATTCATGTATGTTTGTTTATCTATCTATCCTTGTATCAGTTTTAATTTAAATTCATTATATTTTTTCTTATATATATATATATATATATATATATATATATATATATATATATATATCCCAATAATAGGTGAAAATCCATGAAGTAGTGATGACTTATTTGTTTTCTTATTCATGACTATTTTAAACCTTGATAAACCTCCACATACCAATATCAAACTACTCTATATCTATATTTTCCTTTCCTATACTCTTATATAGTATTATACAGAAATCACTTATTATGTTATGACCCCTGTTGCTGCAGGTGCATAACAAAAATTAGAATAGCACCAACGTATCCCTGCGTGTCATAAGAGGTAACTAAAAGGGACGAGACGAGTGGATTGGGAACTCCCTCTTCGGTAACATTTTCCTGAGATATATCAAGGGAGAGGAGCTTGGGGGAGAGTGACTGCTCCCTGGACTCTAGTTTTGGGGTGTCTGAATGTGCACGGATGTAGTACGACAGCGAGTAAAAGATGTGAGGTTGGAAGTATGTTTAGGAATAGAAGAATGGATATATTGGCCTTGTGTGAGACAAAGTTAAAAGGGAACTATTAAGTGATGTTTGATGAAGTGACTGTTAGAGTGTCTGTGATTGAATAAGGAAGAGCAAGAGAAGGTGTGGAATGGAGGGAGGCATCAATAATCTAGGGTAATTTGGGTAAGGGTTAGGTTGGGCAGGGAATGTTGGGCCCTTGTTAGTGTGTATGGGCTAGTTTGTAAGAAAAGTGAAGAACATCAGAATCAATTCTGGAATGAATTAACTAGGCTTGTAGAAGGACTGGGTAGAAGGAATTATTTAGTTTTGATGGGTGACGTAAATGCTAGAGACAGTAGTGGAGAGGTAAAAGGTGGCATTGGGAAGTATGGTGTACCAGGTGAAAATGAGAAAGGTGAGACTTGTAGATATGTTTGTTGAGCAAGAATTGGTGATAAGTTTTTTTTTTTTTTTAAAGAAAGATAATAACAAGTATATATGGGTAAGAGTGACAAATGGAAGTGGTAGAATGGGTATTAATGGATTACGTGTTGATAACTAGAAGGATGTTTGGAAGATTGAAAGATATACAGGGGTTTAGGGGTATGGATAACGGTATGCCTGATCTTTTTTGGTTGAAGGAAAATTAATTGTAGCAAAAAAGTTAGGGAACAAACTGGGGGGATGTAAAAGGGAAGTAATGAAGGTTGAAGAGTTAATAAAACCAGAGGTAAAAAGTGATTATCAAGAAATTGTGGAAATAGCATATGACAGAGTGAAAGTGAGAGAAACTGGTAATTTAGAAGAATGAAAGTTAGTAAAAGAAAATTATGTTGGGGTTGCAAGTGATGTATGTGGCAAGAGGATTATTGGAGGCAGCATGAGGAAGTTAGTGAATGGTGGAATAAAGGAGTGAAGATAAAAGAAGAAGCGAAAAAGAGGGATTTTAAGAATGACTGCAGAGTAATAGTGTATAGAAATATAAAAGATTTAGAGAGAAAAATGTAGAAGTAAAACGTAAGGTAGTTGATGCAAAGAGAGTGACAGACTAGAGGTTTGGGTCAGGGGTTGGGGTCGTTCATATGAGGAGAATAAGTTTTGAAAAATAGTGAAGAGAATAAGGAAGGGTGGTTCTAGAATTGAAGAGACAGGGAAAGATGGAAATGGAATGTTGTTCAAAGGAGAGGAGGCAAGGAAAAGGTAGGTGGAATATTTTTTAAAAGTTACTGAATATTGATGATAATATGGAAGCATATATAATAGCTGTTGCAGGTGTTCATGTGCCAGTGATGGGAGATCAAAATGAGAAAGGTATTAAAAGAAAGGAAGTGAAGAGACCACTAGATAATACAAGAGTAGGAAAAGCACCTGGTATTGATGGTGTGAGGACAGATGTTAAAGGAAGGGGGTGTGACTGTACTTGAATGATTGGTGAGATGGTTTAATATGTGTTTTATGTTATTGGTACCAGTGAACTATGTGTGCATGTATTGTACCACTATTTAAAAGTGAGGGAGATGTGCATGAGTGTTGTAATTCAAGTGGTATTAGTTTGTTGAGTGGTGTTGGAAAAGTTTATGGTAAAGTACTAATCAACATGATTAAGGATAGAACTGAGAATGCAATCTTGGAAGTACAGGGTGGCATTAGAAGAGGTAGAAGATGTATTAATCATATTTTAACAGTCAAGCAGATATGTGAGAAATATTCAGCAAAACGCAAGGATGTTTATGTTGCATTTACTGTTCTGGAGAAAGCATATGGTAGAGTTAATAGAGAAGCGATGTGGACTGTGATGAGGTTATATGGAATTGGAGGAAGGTTGTTGCAAGCAGGTAAGAGTTTCTATTTAGCCAGTAAAACCATTGTTAGGATAAGACATCAAGTGTGCAAGTGGTTTCCAGTGAGAGTGGGTTGGAAACAGGGATATGTGAACTTGCCATGGTTGTTCAGTTTGTTTGTTGATGGAGTGATGAGAGAGGTGAATGCTTGAGTGCTTGGTCAAGGATTGAAACTGATAAATGAGACTGATCATTAGTGGGAGGTAAATTAGTTGTTTGCGGATGATACTCTACTGGTTGCAGACCCGGAGAAAAAGCTTGATCAATTAGGGACAAGTTTGGAACAGTATGTGAGAGAAGGAAGTTGAGAGGTAATGTGGGTAAGAGTAAGGTTATGATATGCATGAGAAGGGAGGGGGCGGTGTTAGGTTGACTGCCATGTTGAATGAAGAGTCACTTGAGGAAGTAGATCCGTTTAAGTACTTGGGGTCTGTTGTTGCAACAAATGGTGCAGTGCAAGCAGGTGTATGTCAGAGAGTGAATGAAGGATGTAAAGTGTTGGGAGAAGTGAAGGGAATGGTAAAGAATAGAGGATTAGGAATGAATCTAGAAGGAGTTCTATATGAAAAAAGTGATTGTACCATCTGTGATGTATGGATCGCAGTTTTGTGGAATGAAACTGGTGGAGATAGAGAAATTTAATGTGTTTGAGATGAAGGGTCTGAGGATTATGGCTGGTGTATCTCGATTAGATAGGATTAGGAACGAATTAGTGAGGATGAAAACAGGTGTAAGAAATTATATAGCAGCTAGAGTGGATATGAATATGTTGAGGTGGTTTGGCCATGTAAAGAGAATTGAAAGTACCTGTCTACTGAAGAGTTGATGGGAGAAGTAAAAGAGAAAGGCCAAGGTTTGAGTGGATGGATGGAGTGAAGAAAGCTCTGTGTGATAGGAGGATAAATGTGAGAGAGGCAAGGGAGTATGCTAAACATAGGAATGAATGGCAAGCTATTGTGATGCAGTTCCGGTAGGCCCTGCTGCTTCCTCGCAACCGTTGAGGTACCAGCAGTAAGGGATTCAGCTTATAAAACTTCATTTGTGGTGGATAACGGGGGACGGTAGGCTGTGGCACCATGGCAGTACCAACCAAACTCGGCTGGGTCTCTCGTCAGGCTGGGAGGAGCGAAGACAGGAGAAGTCCCCTTTTTTCCATTTTTTTTTTTTTTTTACTGTTAGCTACACAAAATTAGGAGAAGTTCCTTGGTAAATATATAGATTTTTCCTTTGTGTACAGTATGCTCAGTAAAAAGTATATAATCAGTTACTGTAAACATTATTATTATTATTATTATTATTATTATTATTATTAGCTAAGCTACAACCATAGTTTGAAACGCAATATGTTATAAGCCTAAGGACATCAACAGCGGAAGAATAGCCCAGTAAGAAAGGGAAATATGGTTATAGATGAACTTCATGAGAGGTAGTGAACAATTAGAATGAAATAATTGAGAATATTAACAACACTAAAATTGATCTTTCATGTAAAACTATAGAAAATTAGAAAAAAAAAACAAAGAGGAAGAAAAATGAGATAGAATAATGTGCTTGAGTGTACCCTCAGGCAAGAGAACTCTACCCTAATGCCGTGGAAGATCATGATATAGAGGCTATGGCACAACCCAAAACTTGAGAATAATGGTTTGATTTTAGGGTGTCCTTCTCCAGAAAGAGCTGCTTACTGTAGCTAAGGAGTCTCTTCTACACTTAACTAGAGGAAAGTAGCTACTAAACAATTACAGTTTTGTAATCTCAGTGATGGCAGTGTATGAGGACAGAGGAGACTGTGTATGTGTAAGTAATGTAAAAGACAGCCGTAACCAGAGAAAGGTATCCAATGTAATACTGTCTGGCCAGTCAAAGGGCCCTATAACTCTCTAGCAGTAATATCTCAAAAGATATTTAATTATAAAACAGTTTTGATTTTACATCTCTCTCTCTCTCTCTCTCTCTCTCTCTCTCTCTCTCTCTCTCTCTCTCTCTCTCTCTCTCTCCTTAGTATGGGGTTCGACTCACTGTTGAAGATATTGCTACCTAGCTTGAATAATGACTATGATATCCTTCTCATCTTTCTTAATGCAGTGAAAGGTAAACTTGTTGAGGTTTTAATGGTGTCCGACTTCCACGAAACTTCTGCCTTCTTTCAACATATTGAAAAATTTCACCTTTTCAATAATGATCAACATCTTCTTATGCAGCTTAGGTTCACTAACACAGCTTTATAAAAAGTCACTGTAATGTGACGTAAACCCAACTGATGTGCCTTTGGGAGAAGCTGCAAGGCGAGATACTGCAAGGTGACGCTGTGCTCCATGGTCAATCAGCACCCAGGATACAATTCTCCATGCTCTCAATGGATGACTTTTTCTTGCCTCTCAGCCAGCGATGTGCCATGTAAGATCTCATGCTAGAGCCGAAAAGGCGGTATGCTGGGACATGCTTTTTCTATCAAAAATTACTCTTTTGTCGTATCTCACAGGTTTGTGCGGTTAAGAAGAAAATACACAAAATTAAAAACACGTATATATCTAAAAACCCGCAATGCACTGAGGCCGCGAAACATGAGCCGAGGTATGGCGAGGGGATATTGTATATATATATATATATATATATATATATATATATATATATATATATATATATATATATATATATATATATATATATATATATATATATATATATGTATATTTATATATAAATATATACATAAATTTGTATGTGTGTGCATGGGCTTAGAATAAAGATATCCATATGTTCTTGAGCATGCAGCAAAATTGCCGAGAAACCGTGTAAGTAAAATCTCTAAATTATTATTATTATTATTATTATTATTATTATTATTATTATTATTATTATTATTATTATTATTATTATTATTATGCGTTTGATGATTTAAGCGGGGTAAATTACCAGCTACTCTTCGTGATGATAAACATAAATATATTTATTCTTAAGATTGGAGACGGTCTTGGAAGAGAAAGCTCTACAGGAACTATAACCTTCCCCGAAGATCACGATAATTATAAATTAGATGGAATTATTGGTAGAGGGAATAAAACCTGAATGAATTTCTGTATTTGGGAGAGAGCGTAAACAGTCTTATCATGTGACAGATGATAACGTATGATATGCTCTTCCTCAAAGTAGAGATCGTATACTGAAGCAAACATGGTACTTGTACAAGTAAATGCATTCCAGCACAAAAAACGTAGCTTTTGATGTTATACAGTGAAGTATTTCATGGCCAAGTTTAGTTTTGTCGGATTGGAAGTGAGAGAGAGAGAGAGAGAGAGAGAGAGAGAGAGAGAGAGAGAGAGAGAGAGAGAGAGAGAGAGAGAGAGAGAGAGATTGCTCTCCAAGGAAAATATCTACTGTATTTGGCCACATTTTCTACGACCTTTAGAACTCGGAGTTTATTATTTACTTCATTTTAAATTCTACTTTATAACTCCATTATCAGAAGAGGTAGGGTCCAGTCTAGCCTCCATCCTCGGAACCGTCAAAAGTGTTCCCACGATCCAGTATAAAAGAAATTATTCTTCTTCGATGTGACAGTCCCCTTTATTATCATACACTTCCGCTTTTCCTTCTTTTGGTTCACTAGGTAATCTACCGGGTTATTTCGTGCAGGGCTGGAAAGGATATTCGGAAGGACATGAATAAAGAATCCTGGAAAAGAAGAAACAAAAACTTCTTCATTTGTAGGATGCCAAGAATAAAAGAGAATTCATTTTATGCACATCATACAAATGGATTCTCAACTATTGTTACGGGTAATTATTTACTTATTAAAGATAAAAGGCACATATCCTAATTCTGAGCTAAGTGTAGAAACGTATGGAGATATAAAGATTGACTTTCAATTTGTGTTAGAAAGAATTTCAAAATCCTAGGTAAATATGAAGCGTCCGTAACTTCTAGTGCATTAGTTAAATTTTGTTATAATGTCAAATACATAATAATGGAACCATGAATTTTACCCATAAAAAAGGTATGACACTTTTGCTACACTTTGGTACCAAAATCTATTTCTTTTCTAGTTCAGTAATTATAAACTCTCTCTCTCTCTCTCTCTCTCTCTCTCTCTCTCTCTCTCTCTCTCTCTCTCTCTCTCTCTCTCTCCCACAAACAGAAGCACACTCATGCTTTCAATAAAACTTCAAAATATTGGTATGCAAAGATAGCTTTCTTGTCGCAATTACAAAAAACACATCTTGAACGGGTTCTGGATTATCCCGCATTTTGGCAGGTACCTGTCTAGGTGTTATCTCACATCAGCGCAAGTCTCCTTTAGCGGCATATTTTAAGGTGTATAGAATTGGTGAAATCTCTACAATTACTTCAAGAAGTTGATGAAATTCTCTTTCTGTTCATTTCTCCTACTTCCATTCATGTCAAGTCTTTTCTGATTTCCGCAGACTGCTCTGCTCTATATGTTTGTGTTAAATGGAAGATTTTGGGTACACTATTTCTTGAACGAAGAAAGCATTACCCTTGAGAAATAAAGCGAAGTCCTAATGCTGAACTTTTACTAATATTATATCAAGTTCAAATGGCCTAAAATTGTTATAACTAGGATTAAGGCGCTCACAGCCAATGTTTCAAGTATTGTTTATGTGTTTATTTCTTCTAATGGAAATATACTTTTTTAAGAAAAATAAATATTGTTTTCTCCATCTATTAAAAGAAAGTAAATAATGCCTTGTCAATAGCAGGTTGATATGAAACTTTGCAGCAGAAGTTTTAGCACAAAAATCTGTAGTGTAAAGGAAAAATGTTTACATTACATTATACATTACGTTATGTAGTAGTAGGTAGTAGGTTAGTCAAGGCACCAACCACATGATGGGTCCATTGACTGCCCATACAGTGTTATATTGGATCCTTCTCTCAAGTTACAGCTCATTTTTCTTTTGCCTACACATGCACCGAATAGTTTGGCCTATTCTTTACATATTCTCCTCTGTCCTCATACTCCTGACAACACTGAGATTACCAAACAATTCTTCTTCACTTAAGGGGTTAACTACTGCACTGTACCGGTTCAACGGCTACTTTCTTCTTTCTAAGATAAAGAAAAAAGACTCTTTAACTATGACAAGCAGCTCTATAAGGAGGACACTCTGTACCAGGGTCTTCCACTGTCTTGGGTTAGAGTTCTTTTCCTCTTGTTGTTTTTTTAAGTTTTGATCGTTTAAAAATGAAAGATCTATTTTAATGTTAATGTTCTCAAAACATTTAAATTTTTAATTGTAGTGTATTTATTTCCTTATTTCCTTTCCTCGCTGGGATAAATTTTTCCCTTTTTGACCCCTTGGGCCTATACCATCCTTCTTTTCCATTGGCTGCTAATAATAATAATAATAATAATAATAATAATAATAATAATAATAATAATAATAATAATAATAATAATAATAATAATAATAATGCACTATATTGATTAGGAAACATAACTTAATAGAAATTAATTATAAAAGAAGCTTAATATATACCCAAAGAGATAAAATCTGCTTAAGATTTCAATTCAGCTTTTTATTATAGTGTAAGTCAACATATATTTTGGTCGAGGAGAACTTTCAGTTTACATTTAGCCTACACTAAAATATGTGGAAAGAAATATGGATCGTCCAGCACCACTGGCTCTCAATAAACCACTCGTTTTAGTGATGCTTGGAGACCGAGACCCATTGGGGTTTATTTCTTTTCCCAGCCTCGCATTCATCAACCTCTCTCTCTCTCTCTCTCTCTCTCTCTCTCTCTCTCTCTCTCTCTCTCTCTCTCTCTCTCTCTCTCTCTCTCTCTCTCTCTCTCTCTCTGTCTTCTAATTATATATTTTAAGCCAAGTTCATAAACTATTCAAGAACCAGGGACTTTTGTCCTGACAATTAATTCACTTTCAAAAAGATGAGTTTAAAATTAATTCTTCAAATTAGAATAATATACCTTAGTCCAATTTAACATTTTTTCCCTCTACTAATGCTGCTTTGTCATCTTCATCTTCCTCGGGAATCATGAGGTCTTTCATAAGAGTGACTCGAGTTCACACTTAGAATATGAGCTTTTGGTGTGATGTATTAGAGAGCTTACGCTATGGAGGATCATTTTTTTGCTTTCTAATTTGCTTTCTGTTTTGCCAAATTATTGTTTGTTGTGGGAAAGACTGTTGGTGTAATTGAGGTTTTTTGCTTATTTTTGGTAGCTACTTTAGGAGAGTGATGAATGTCTTGAGCGAATGTTTTTTTTGATTAACTGCTGACAGAGGCAGTTTTGCTTGTGGACGCTGGATTTTATATTTATTCTACCAGCTTTGGAAGTGATTATTAATTTTATCAGTAAGTACAATTCTGTTTATCCTTGCTAGTCGTGGTTGTGTATGATAGTGAAAAAGTTTATTATTTATCTTTGGTTATAGTGCGACAGTTTAGATAGCTAAGAATGACCATAATTCCTCCTTTTGGAGATTGCTTGTATGAGGATTAATGAATTTTGACCCTGCTAATATTAGAACTTGGAAATGACTGCTTTTTTTGTATTTGGACTCAAACGGTGTTCATTGTGTTAGGAGGAAGGTTATCGTATGCCATCCAGTTGTGTCATTGCCGTAAATCAAAAGATGTTTCAGCTTATTTGGAAGCGTGTCGCATGTCCATGTCTATATATATATATATATATATATATATATATATATATATATATATATATATATATATATATATATATATATATATATATATATATATATATATATATATACATATGTGTGTGGTTGTGGTATTGTTCATGGTGTTTTTTTTTATTTATATTTTCTTTTAGTGTGGCTGGTTTCCTATATTGAATATTACGTTTAGGGGGTTTATTTGAGATGGTTTTATATAAGTGTAGTTTTAAGGATTATAATTTAAGGACCAATAATAAGTATTAGGTTATTTGAATGTTGTTGATTGTGTATTTAGTATTTTAGTTTGTAGGAAATATAGTTGCAAGATTATGATTTGTTTTACTGTTTCTTCTGTTCAATAATCCAGTTGATGATAACGTAAGGGGAAAGTTTGTATTGTTGAGAATTTTGACCGTTAGAGTAATTCAAGGGTGTGGGGTGGCAACATACTAATATCTGAAGGTATTAAAGTTTTTGATATGGGTCTGGAACCTCATCTATTTTATATACTTTTTAATTCCAAAGACCTACCTTGAATGATCTGCTGTGCAAACAAAAGCATTTCATATAGGATTCCTAAGTAATAGTTAATTGTATTCGAAATTAATGGTAAATATCGCATCCAGAGAACAGAAAAACATTAATAGTTGAAAAAAGATTAATTCAGCTAATTCAAGTAAACAGTAACCAGCCCTCTTTTTTTTAACAGAGTCCTTCAAAAAGATTACTGAGTCACTCTTGATCAAGCAATTCTGGAATTTAGAGCAAAAGATTTCCCATTCATTGCCAAAAACTTTGCACTATACCGCAGCAATTATTATTATTATTATTATTATTAATATTATTATTATTATTATTATTATTATTATTATTATTATTATCATTATTATTATTATTATTATTATTATTTGCTAAGCAACAACCCTTGTTGGAAAAGCGGAATATAGAAGCCTGCAGGCTGCAACAGGTAAAGAAGCCTAGTGAGGAAAGGAAATAAGGAAACTACAAGCGAAGTAATTAGCAATTAAAATAAAATATTTTAGAAGTAACAACATTAAAATATTTTTTTTCATATATAAACTATAAAAAACTTAAGAAAAAAAATGGGAAGAGAAATAAGATAGTGTATCGTCAAGGAAGAGAAGTCTACCTCAAGACAGGGAAAGGCCATGGTACAGAGGCTATGTCACTACCCAAGACTAGAGCACAATGGTTTGATTTTGGAGTGCCCTTCTCCAAGAAGAGCTTTTTACCATAGGTAAAGAGACCCTTCTACCCTTACCAAGAGGAAAGTAGCCACTGAACAATTACATTCCAGTAGTTAACCCCTTGAGCGAGGAAGAAATGTTTGGTAATCTAAGCGTTTTCTTGTGTACCATCAAGCAAGAGAACTCTACCCCAAGACACGGAAAGGCCATGGTACAGAGGCTATGGCACTACCCAAGACTAGAGCACAATGGTTTGATTTTGGAGTGCTCTTCTCCTAGAAGAGCTTTTTACCATAGCTAAAGAGACCCTTCTACCCTTACCAAGAGGAAAGTAGCCACTGAACAATTACATTCCAGTAGTTAACCCCTTGAGCGAGGAAGACATGTTTGGTAATCTAAGCGTTTTCTTGCTTGAGGGTACAATTGGGCACACTGTTCTTTCTAGTTTCTCTTCCTCTTATTTTGTTAAAGTTTTTATAGTTTATATAGGAAATATTTTTTTTAATGTTTTTAGTATTCATAGAATATTCTATTTTTCCTTATTTCCTTTCCCCACTGAGATATTTTCCCTGTTGGGGCCCCTGGGCACATAGCATCCTTCTTCTCCAACTAAGGTTGCAGCTTAGCATTTAATAATAATAATAATAATAATAATAATAATAATAACAGTATGACTGGAGAATATGAAACAATTTCAGTGTTTCCAGGTGTATGACAGAGGAGAATATGTAAAAAATATTCCAGACTATTCGGTGCATGTGTATGTAAAAGGATAATGAGCCGTAACCTGAGAGAAGGATCCAATGTAGTAGTCTGGTCAGTTAAAGGAACCAATAACTCTCTATCCGTAGTATCTCAACGGGTGGCTGGTGCCCTTGCCAACCTACTACCTACTAATGACATATTAGTCATGAACCGCAAATTTCAACAGAAGTAATATTCCTGTTCTAATTACTAGAAAAATTATTATCTGAAACGCTTAAAAAGGAACAGTTTCTGTTTTCATCCTCGGAATAAAAACGGAAAGATAAAAAGAATGTGATGGTACTGGGGTGAATTGGGTTTCTCGGGGAACCATAAGATGATCAGTTGGCGTTGTACAGAAGTGTCTCCGCTGATCACGAAAAAGAAAAGTTAGAGTTGAGCTTAATGTTTCTGGTTTTAGTTTAACGTATTTTGAAGGAGTTTCTTATATCCTAGTGATCGTGTGACTTTACATCTTATAAATAATAATAATAATAATAATAATAATAATAATAATAATAATAATAATAATAATTCATTATCTCTGCAACTTGAATAATCTTATTTTTCGGATGATGAATGATTTAATTGGTTTTTGTAAGCGATCAAAATCTGTTGCTATGCTGGATGGAGTTATATTTCTTGTGTGGATGTATGGTGGATAACTTGCAAGGATTTTCGACATCTTTTTATTTATCAGCTGCGCGCAAGAAAAGATCTCTTACCTTCTGGAACAAATCCCTCTAAAGAGAAATTACAGAATTTTTAATGAGGTCAGAATATACTGTGTATATATTCTACTTGTATGGGCAGTAGACTAAGGAGGGTTTTTGGGTTATCAAATATTACAATAGTGACCAGAGCAGGTTCACACAACCAGTGCCCAAGCCTCTTCTCCTCTCTGCCACGCGACCTCCCATCCCCCACCCTGCCTCCCACCCCGGCTTCACAACTCCTTATTCCTAGCCCACAGAGACGGTATTACTGCGTTGCCCAATGAAAATGACCAAGCCGTGTGTCTTTGACTTTTATATAAAGGAAATAGGTTTTTTTTTTTTTTTTTTTTTTTTTTTTAGATAATAATTACCGGTATTTTCACTGATAGAATTATAGACAAATTGAATTTTCATAATTATATCTGTTCAATTTTAGGTTAGTTATGTGTGTGAATCACTACTTGGTATTGTCGTATCGGAGAATATAGTTGAAATAGCCGCAAAATTATCAAATGTAATGTTTTCTTTTCATATCCTTTTCTAAACATTTTGTTTCGTTTTTCTTCTCATATCCATATTTCATATGATAAAGTATCTCCATTCTGTAAAAATTAATCTAATAACATCTCTCATTAATGGTGTCTCAGAATTACTTGTAGAATAATAGATTTACTATCTGAAGTTGAAGAAGATCAATATACTAGATATTTTCCTCTCTGGTGTTTGCAGGAAATGCCTCTTTCTCTGTTTTATCTAAAAGCGTATTGTAAAAATAATCCCTTAAACGCTATATTGAGAAGCCTTTGATTTAAGACCAATGGCAAAAGACATTCAATCCTAAACTTTCCTGATCTTACGAGTTCTTAGCAAAAGTCAGCTTAAAAAAAAAAATATGAATTATTTCTCTATCATCTTTAAGTACCAAAATATTAAAGATACTCTGTCTGAATTATGTCACATTGGACATTAAACAAATTTCTAAATTCGGCTAGAGTTTGACATTGTCTTTTCTCAGAAATCAAGTCTACGCAAATCGAGACAGCATCGTTAGTTATGTGACGGGCAATGTCAAAATCTATCAGTCGTCAGCTAAATTCTCGTAAGTTAACTGAAGTTTGATAATATTAAATCGATAGATTAATAAGTATTCCATCTATGCACAAACACAAACTACCTGCGATGAAATAAAAAATGCAAAGGGCAGTTTCGTAGACCTTTGTAATTCCTCCCCCTTCTTGCAAAGTGCAACGTGCAACAACATAGTTTTTAAGCTGCGTTAAGAATACTTATTTGATAAGTTCAAAATGTTATGAAGTCGGTAAAATTGCTTTTGCTTCTTCTTGTGGATTATGCAGGGTGTCTGCAAAGGCTAGGTTTACTGGAGATTAATATATACTTTTAAAACAAAACAATTCTATATGAATCTAATTTTGATGAACAATATTTTAGACAGAACATCATTCGATCTGGACAGGAAAAATAACATAAATGAATAAAATAGTGATGTTTCCTATGTACCCAGACTTTGTTAACACCATGTGCAATACATCCATTTGTGGTTATATCAACAATAAAGAAAGAAATTTCTATCAACAGTTGTGAATTATAATGATTATATGGTGTTTTTAATATACTAAACTGTTGTTATTATCAAGCAAACTTCAACCGTAACCTGAAGATAAAGAAAACCTATTACAGAAAAACCAATACAAAAGTAAAATTCATCTAGAAAAGAAAATGTATTAAAATATTAACGATTTATTTATTCTAAAATTCATAATTCAACGTTTAGATTAGTATATTTCATGGAAAGCAATATAATCATGAGTTTAGACTCGGATCCTAGGACCAAATTATGAAACTGATCTTGTTATGTATAAGACCACGAAAAAAAATGTTCTTGAATAAAAGCCGTGACTCACGACATAAAATTTGTGTGATCCCCAAATGGAAATGATTCAGTTCAAGAAATGAGATAAGCTCCTTCGCGTTTGAAAGTAACTAGATTTTAAAGAAATGTGTTAGGAGAGAACGATATTATATCTAAGATTAAGTTACCTCAACTACATCATAAATGAGAGAGAGAGAGAGAGAGAGAGAGAGAGAGAGAGAGAGAGAGAGAGAGAGAGAGAGAGAGAGAGAGAGAGAGAGAAAAAAAAAAATATTAAGCCAGAGAATTAGGACTGTTTTTTTTTTTCTTTACAGTTGGGAATGTCCAATGATTTAATTATATAATGATTTATAGAAGGTAAAAGCAGAATTTTTTTGAAATTTTACAAGATTTTCAAATTGAAAATATAGATGGTATATATCCCAATGAGCACCAACACCTCCCTAAATCATCTGGTATTTAAGCCCCAAATCTTAACTTTGGACTGTACCAACCGTGTGTCATACGATTGTACATAGTAACGACATTCCATTTTGTGTATATATTATGCTTGTATCTTCGCTCTCCCCTCGCACTAAAAAGAACCTGAAATAACATGTATGTTTTTCTCACCGTTAACTGTTAACCAGTGTGGTATCAGTCGAACAGGAAATTTCCTGTTGCATTGAACCTGAAATAATGTGTCTGTTTTTCTCACCATTAACTGTTAAACGGTACGCTGTTGGTTGAACAAGAAATTTACTGTTGCATTGAGTTTTTGTAAATAAAAGCAAGTGTCTGTAATAAAGTTACTCAGTTGCTTTCATCCTGTCTTTGAATCCCGACCTTCTCTCGGCTCGTCACATTCAGGACATTTTCCTGAACTCGCCTCAGCTCAAAAACCATACAAAATAGGAATTTATGGTTTTTCATATAATATAACTCAATAGCTTGATATTTAATGCTATCCATATATTGTTACATTTCCATATATGTAAATAGCAAAATCAAAGAGAGAAATGATTTAATTACTGGACGTTCAATACGTCCAATGACGGTCAAAGGTGTACATATATATATATATATATATATATATATATATATATATATATATATATATATATATATATATATATATATATATATATATATATATATGTCGTTACTTACAATAACGACATGGGAAATCAATTGTTATTGAATATCTATGTTCATATTGTATATGGAAAATGTTCTTTTATATTACATTGCGTTAAGTGGAAATGTGCAGGTTTCTCTACAAATGAGGGTTTTGTTTATATTTAATTGTAATAAGCATTGTTACCAAGGAATATTGTCTTGTGAATAGTTGTATAGGTGGTTAACAATGCGATGTAAGTTGTTTGAATAGTTTCGTTCGGTTTGCGTTGAATAGTTGGTTTCGTTCGTTTGTTATTTTTTTTGTCGTGGGCGAACGAAGCGGAAGTTATGACTTTGGGAGAGAGAACGAACGCATTATGTTTACGACAAAGGCAGCAGAGGTAAATCGGGACAGTTGCTGCCTGTCACTTCTCAACGCTTGTAGCGTAATCTTCAGTGATCCTAATCAGAGTGAGGAGGATTTCACTTTGATTAACGATGCCGTTCCTTCCCAGCAAACAATGAAGTGGATGAATTAGTCAACCGAAGTTTGGATGAGTATCTTATAATATTTAGTTACCTTGAATGGGATAAATCGCTAGGGATATGCATATCTGTGCGTGGGATTCCGTGACTGGGTAAAATTAAATATATATATGTGGTATCGTGGTAATCCGAACTCGGCAAGAACTTCATATGAAACCAAGTAAGTAATAATTGGGGCAAAACCTCAACAGAATATAGTATGACCATTTATCTTTGTAACACAACGCAATGAATTACTAATGTAGAGAAAGGGTCTTGAGTTCTCTTAAAGAATCCGGTAATTAGTAATTTCGTGAATGACTGAATTCATTATATGTTGTTGCTTGTTTGACCCTAATAAGTAACGATATTTGGTGCCGTGACCAGGATTTGTGAGATTTTTCGATAGTTTCTAAAGTTTGAAGGCCGGTCATATAATAATATTTTGGTTTAGTCACATGTACGATTAATACCGTTGGTGATTAAGTTGGACATTTACGCAGGGTTTTCCTGCTAATAACTATGTTGTGTTGAAGTTTTGCTGTTAATGCCTACCCTCCCTAACCTTGTTGAATTCTTTGGTTTTTGCGTGTTTCGTTAAATTGGTATGCGGTACCCTGCTTACATAACTAGACGGGATTAACCCTTTCTCTTTGTGTGGTGTCGTAAGAAACAGTAAATGGTTTTTATTTTCGCGCTATTTGTAGGTTAGAGGCATTTCAGGCTTGATTACTACGGTTTCTAATATGAAGTTTGATTAAATTAGTAAGGCCTTATCCTGCTTGCCTTAAGTCTTAAATTTGGTTATGTTATTTTCCTTTAATTTGAATTAATGTAAATTTTCTCTTGTTAGAATATCTCTCATTTAACAATTTAATAATGAAACGTAAAGTAGCTGTTGTGGGACATTCTCATGTCACCCACATGGAGAATTGTTTTTTTTTTGTGGTAGATCGCCCTTATTTGAACCCTTAGAATATAGGACATTTGGGAGACCAGGGGCGATTACAACCAACCTTATGACACCTGGCTTGATAACCGAACTTACTACCTATGGGCCTAGTATCACTATCTTGTTCATAGGTAGCAATGACTTATATGTACCAGGAGACAACCCTAACCTGGTGAATAGTGTTCACAAAAATATTCTAGGATTGGTAGAGAGTCTACATACAATCAATAATTCAGAAGTTTTTGGAAATACGTAAAACACCATCTAGAACCTCTGCCGAAAACTATCAAAAGAGGAAAAACTGTTTAAACAGGAAGTTAAAGCGAGATACAAGAATTAGGGTGATCCCTACCTTATTATCAGAGGGTGATGTAGCCAGAGATGGAATTCATTTCAATCATAAAAGCTACAAGGAGTTGGCTCAACGTATTTGCATTGAGTCAAACAAATATGTGAAAAGTAAAGGGTGGTAGAAGGTGGGTAGGATCGTGGTCCTTCCCCTTCAGATTTAGGGCTGGGATAAGTATGGGACAGGGCCTGCACATTCCACTACGCACGTATAAAATTTCTCCTTGTCATTGTTTAATTTGCGTGAAAATTATTGGGTGATGAGTCACCTTTGGGAAGTTTGCTAATTTAAAACTTTTGAACCCAGTTATTATAGTTGGATGCATATTTATTATTTATTGAGAATTTGAATATATTGTATTTGTATTGTTTGAATTTGGTCTTGTCACAATGGAGTCGTTGAAGCGTAGACGTGGCGGTTATAAATCCGTTATCACACGTTTTATTGGGAAGATGACCGAAGTGATCGATTCAACAGATATTGATGCTATAACTTCCCTTAGGGATTCTATTTTAGATAATCTGAACAAAGTTCTTGCTTTGGATGAACAAATTTTGGATTTAGTTGACGAAGAAGAAATGTAAGATGAAATGATAAATCAAGCTGAATATGCAAGAGAAGTCCGTACACATATCGGCAAACTCAATAGCTCTATTACTAATAATTTGAAATTACTAAATCCTCTAATGCATCCACCGCCACTACCCACAGCCAGTATTAGATTACCCAAACTGGATCTTCCGCATTACTCTGGAGATATATTAGAATGGAATTCCTTCTGGGAACTATACGAGGTGTCAGTACACCAGCGGAAAGACTTGGAACCAATTCAGAAGTTTTCATATTTACGAAGTGCACTCACAAGAGAAGCTTCGAAATTAATCTCGGGATTTAAATTTGAGGCCGCTAATTATCCACAAGCTGTAGCTCTTCTCCTATCCACTTATGGAAAGAGAGATGAAATTAAGCATGTTCTGGTGAGAAGATTGCTAGAAATGCAGTCTCCTGCTGCCAATTCAGAATCATTGCAAACTTTCAGAGCTAATTTTGAATGCTCAATAAGATCGTTGGAAAGTGAAAGGCTGGAATTAAATGAACTTTATGTTATTTTGCTCTATACCAAATTGCCTCAAAGCATGAGTGAGACTGTGAAGCGTAGGTGTGGAGACGATTGGTTGGTATTAGACACCTTTAGGAAATACCTAGAAGAGGAGATTCGCAATCTAAGAACTTTTGTTTCAACTGATGTAAATAAAACTGAAACTCTGTCGTCAATATCTACATTCACGGTAAATCAATCCCAAGCTGTTAGACCGAAAACCAAGGGAAATGTGAATAAGTCCAGTCATCACCAATCCACAAGATGTCCTCTCTGTGATAAAGAACATTGGTGGACTCAGTGCAAAACTTACGCAACCAGAGATGAAAGGTTGAATCGTATCAGAGCTTTGCAGTTATGTTTTGTGTGTGCTTCTAAGAAACATTTTAGTGTGGATTGTGACAAATCAAGTTGCAATAATGGTTGTAATT
>NC_090730.1:43210813-43215813 GCF_036898095.1 Palaemon carinicauda
ATCAAGTTGTTCGTGTGAATGCACTGCAAATCTCAAGTGCTTTAAGAAACAGATTGCGTCTTTACGGAGACATTATGATAATTTAAGTGAAAATCAGAAACTGTAAAATTTTGTATTCTGTACATATTATAAGCATTTCGTTTGGTCTATTAAGATTGAAATGTCCAAAAAATGGTAATATCCAATCTTTTATATGTTCAGATTTGAATTTAGTATCTACAAGAAGTGTATTGAATCTATCGTTAGTCATCATTCCAAAATATCGAATGTATAATCAACGTCTTTAATCCAGAGGATTTTTTAAGGTTTGTTAAATGAGAATAGATCATTGTAAAGGTTTTCTAATTGTTGGGAGACCTGTATGAGCGATTACTACAGTCAACGAGGTCAAATGAGCAGCGAACTATCAAGAAATAATGTAGAACGATGCTTTGACTGTATATAATACACACTAACATTAAAATGCAGTCATTATGGTAGCAATCATGGTATGCATATATTAACAGTAGCTCTGTACAAGAAGGTCAGAACTGTTTACTGTCTTTGAATGATAGCTATTGATGTCACTCGTCCCCTGACATCCGTATGAGTAAGGATTTTCTTGTCAGGATGTCTGGTAATGAGTCATTCTATCATCTCGGTGGAGGAACTCAGCTCCTTAATTTAGATCTCATGTTAGGAAGCTTACACTTACCTCAGATAATAAGTGATTCTCTGCGTCATGTTAACGACAGTTCTCATCAAATATTATCTTGTTTATTTGTTTTATTTTCTTTTTTTCTCAGTTATTTTTCATTTTTACTTCTCTCGTTGCTTGCTCGATTTTTATTTTCCCGTTCTTCTCATGACATTTTCACACTGAAATTTTCCGTTTCTCAGTGATCTCTTTCTCGATAAGAACCATCCTTTCTTAATAGCATCTCGCAATCCTTTTTCCAACTGTCCTTTTCTGTTGTTGTTCCCCACAGCATTCTCCCATTGCTCTTCTTCTCTACCATGTCTAATTGCTGTTTCCCATTGGCATATTGCCTTTTGCTGTGTATTTCCCGGAACCCTCTCATTAGAGGCATGGAAGCATGAAATTACCTAGGTTGATATCCTCGAGGGTCAGAGTGTTATGCGACTCCTAATTCTATTGGTGTTGATCAACCATAATCATTCACGAATATTGCATTGTGAGCGAGTGTTTACTCTCGTCATCTTCTTCAATGAAATTTAAAATTGCTGATGGCTAGTTGATAATGGAATGTGATCGTGTATTGGGAATTTACAAATGATATACTAATCTTCGTTCTGTTGAATATTTTTAATGACTTCAGTTGAATTTTTCTTTAAAGACTCCCACGTAGGTTTTGGGACCTTATTCAAATAATCTTTTTCTGTTCATGGATAAGAGAGGATAGACACTTTAAAAGACCTTACTATAGTCACATTTTATAGTTTTTTCATCATTTAATTTTGTCATTTATTTTATGAAAGTCTATTATTGACTTCCCTGGTTTATAATTATAAGAAATGGGACGCCATCACATTATCATAAGGAAATTAATGATTTACATAAACAAAATGTTCTAATATTTTTGTAGTAGAAAATAGAAATGTTTCATAAAATCTATGAAAGTTTATGGTGAAATATAGATCCTGAAAACAGTCATACAAAAATCTATATCGTCTAAGTTTCTATTTGCAGTCCTTCATTTATGATATCTCTCGGATATCGATTCATTTCTTTGAATAGAAGACGAATACTGCAGAAAGAACCGAAATATAGAGGCACAAATGTGCTCTAGTCACTGCACAAAGAAATGTCTTGAAAATCAACAACGGTTAGAACAGAATTCATCCCACATATATATTTAAATTTCGCCTTTAGTCAAGAACTTCACAAAAGGTTCAACTTTTTATGGAGCGATCAGGCACACGACCTTTTGATATGGAGGCCAGTGGTGTGTTTCTATTGACAATGCCTGGCTCCAAGGAAAGCTATGTTTGCCTCCGATGTTGTATCTCTCTCTCTCTCTCTCTCTCTCTCTCTCTCTCTCTCTCTCTCTCTCTCTCTCTCTCTCTCTCTCTCTTTGTGGGTGCGTAACGCAAAAATATATCTTTTTTGTATGTTGACGAATATAATATGAAAGTAAAAATGTAAGAATGTCGAAGTCTATGTCTTAGCTGCCAAACAACACTAGATTTCTTAAACACCTTTTCACATCGAAATTACATAACTTCTCTCATTTCTTTCCAATTTCAAAATGAGAGATGTATTTAGAATTACCAATATCCCTACCCTAAAAAACAGCTTTCACGGTTTCCCTACATTTTTAAAGACTAAAACATGTGAAGTAAACTGCTGATGTTTTAATGATATATGTAAATCCAAGATCTTTCGGGACAGAGTGCCACGTATGTCTGAAAAGGAGGAAAGCATTAGGAAAATATTTATATAAAGAAATCTTTTTTTTAATAGTAGAAGACAAACTCATTGATCAGCATTTTCAAAGGGAAAGGCATGTGTGAGAATGTGATCATTCCTATGAATAAATTTGTTATGTAAATTAAGTGATTCAATATCTATATACTCAATCGAACATAAAATAAACTCAAATGAAAACATTTAAAATCAAGAACTAAAGGAAGTAGAATTGAGTATAGAAAATCTTTAAAAAGCAAAGAACGTTCAATTGTAAAATTTCGGTTGAGCCCACCAAGTCTTTTTTTCTTCATATAAAACCAAAAATCTGCTAGCTTTCTTGTTTTATTGTGTCACGATTTTGTTATCTTCCGTAAAACTACAGTTTTCTGATTACCACCAACCCACATACCCCAACAGTAATGGGGGTTCTCCAAGTGGGAATCCGAATTTTAGGTGGGATAAAATGAAAATTATTGGTTTATGGTAGATAATAGCAGAACTCAACAAAACAACAAGAAAACTAAAAGAACAAATATTTTTTTTTCAAACGAAAACAAGAGTGAAACAACACCTTCGGAATAACTGAAGCAGAAATACCTCTCCTTTTTATTCTGAGTACCGTTTTTTCCCGAGCACCCTCTTCTAAAACTTTAACATTAACAGTGTCTGATCCCAAGCATTGTGATTTTTCGCCGTTGCTACACTCACGAATAAACACGGTGTCAATGACCCTAGATGTCAGGATGCCAGAAAACATTAAACCAATCAATCATGAATAAACATTTCACTGTTCAGGCAAGTATTACATGGGTGTGATGATCATGCCAGCCACATGGGTCACTATTTAAAGTACCATGATATGTTTTAGAATTACTTTCGTCAGTATTTTAGAGACAAACCGAGCCTCGAGGAAAATCCGTTTATGGAAAAGATCTCACAGGTCGTCTCATGCCACGCTTTTGTTATGGCGCAACATCAGGTCTAGATTTCATCAGAAAATGTATTCCAGAAGCTTCTGTGGCGTGACCGAAGTGGACGTTTTTAAGGAAACCAATCAGGTTGCAGAATATAAAAAACTCCTTATATGAAAATGAGGATTATACAACGTAATTACCTCTGCCCACACATGGATATGAAAGCTTCTAAAAGAGATTGTCCAAAGGTAATATGAACAATGTCCAGACGAGACAGGAACCGCGTCCAGACGAGGTAAGAACAGGATGAGAAGACCAGAAATCGGAAAGAGACAGGTTCGGACTTACTCTTCAGACAACAAATACCTATCTCCAAAATCTTTTCATGTTCGAGACGATGAGAAGAATTGAAGCAGCTAGCCCCACTTGATTGTCACGATAAGTGGCCAACACTGTCTGCAGCCTGCTCTCCCTTTTACACTATTACCGAATTCTGGGAGAAAATAGTTGCAGTCTTATCTTGATGCCACAACTCCTGTCCCATAGAGTCCAGCATCATAGCGCAAGCTTCATCTGAACTTCAGCCTCCTTTCTGCGATGTGCTCAAGCCTAAAGTAGCTATAGAAAACTCTAGAACGTTCCATTAAGTACAGTATTTTGCTGTACTTTCATGCCTGTTCCCCACTTTCGATTAACATTTGGCATTTGTTACTAAAAGTAAAAGAAGCAACATGATTGAATTTTTTCGTGAATAAACATTGTGCTTTTAGTGTAAGGTTCGTTTTATATTAATTTCCCATATTTCAGTTGTTGTTGTCGAATCCTTTTAGTTTAGATATTAAAAAGAATCTGCAACGATGTTAATATTGTAACATCCTTACCTGTGGTTTTTTTTTTTTAATATTATGCCAAGAAAAGTTTTCATCTACATTCCATAATAAACAAACAAGTTACCAGTATTTAAATAGGGAGAGAAAATGTACAACATGTAAGAATTTATTATTTTTCAGCTCAAAACCTGGAGAGATAATCATTGCAAACTTTTGACCTCAGCTCTCCAGGATTCATAAAATATTGCTGCAAATTATTGCCGTCCCTAGTTTTAGTCTGGTAGAAAATAGAAATAAAAAAGATAAAAGAAATTACTAAAAATCCCTTATTTTCAAAATCATGTTTACCAACCAGAATTCCGGTGCCCTTTGAAGAGCATACAAATATTCGCTAATAGATATTTAAACGACTAGTGAATCTATGTTCTAGTTCTATAAATGCACAACCATCGCATTTCCAAAGAATTTCTGAAACTGAACTAAAGATAAGCAGACATTAACGAAATGTCGGATTTGGCTGGAACATTTATCAGTTTACAACTTACATTTTTCGACTGTGTAAACTCAGATATGCAGTCGAGTCAATGTATTTTTCCTTTCGGCACATTCCCCGGCTTCTCCTTTTATTTACCACGAGTTAATCTGGCCACATTTGGAAGGATGTTTTTAATCCCGCATATTTCCTGTTGAAGCTTTCACATTATTTTGAAGTAAAGAATCATTTTCATTTGAATACTTCCCTCGATTTTAATTCTCATTACTTTAATGGCTGACCGCACCTTTTAAATCTTTCTTATGAAGAGATGAGATTTGACACTCGGTTCTGATAACCATATTTATCTCGTC
>NC_090730.1:43225813-43253313 GCF_036898095.1 Palaemon carinicauda
TCAATATCTAATTACATGATATTTTTCATTGTTGTATGTCAGAGGAATATATTTGTTTCAATGAGATAAATAGATAGATAATATTCGTCAGCGATTTTTTTTTTATTCTTTTTTCTTTTTAGTTGTTAGATTGTCCGACTGGAATTAGATGATTTTTTTTAGTTCAGAGGAAATCGGGTTGAGATTCAGTTGGAGGTCAGGAATAGATTTAAAAAGAGCTTTTACTGGTTCTTCTGTTCATACAAAATTTGAAAAAGAAGCCTCTGTTCTTTCCGCAATATATATTAGGGTTTATTTCTCGTTCTTGCTTCCTCTTGTTTTAAATAAAACAAGGTTTTTTAATTAACGGCAAACAAATCAAAAATTAACTCTTACAAAGGATTGGAATATGATTATGAATCTGTTAAAGCGAAGAAAAGAAAGAAATTTTTTTTTTATATCAATATATCTCCAAATAAGGTTATTTTAATCCACGTTTTATTATATTCTTAATATTGAACAGCAAACATATCTAGTATTATGAGTAAAATAGTTTCGATAATTAAAGGAGTCGACCACTAAAGTATTAATTGCGGGTATTAAAGTTTAAGAGAGATTAATGATAATAACATTATCAAATTCCATTTAGAAGTCTCCTCTCTTAGTGAATATACCCATTAGATATGCCATTACACATCAGGGAGTCAAACACAATTGAGATAAGTTTCCTGCTTCCGAATAACAATGGCTAATTAGTCTTGTCTGATATCTTGACTTTCTCTGCTCGTGTTTAACCTGTTGCTGCTCTTCACTAAACTCCCTTTCATCTTTGATGGTCATTTAACGTATAATCTTTTGCTACCGAAAATAGTTCTGGAAAATGTTATTCGAAATAAGAAGAGAAAGAAGAAACGAAAGCATAAGAAGAAATACTTGCTGTACCTGGAAGAAAGAAAAGAGGGAGAAATATTGGGTCTTGGGAACAGCTTTTTAATGATATTGTCATTATCAATAATGAAATATTCACGCAGCCGAATATTTAAAGAAAAAAAAAGTTCAACATTTTCGGCTCAACTTGTGTGTGTGTGTGTGTGCGTGCGTGTGTGTGTCTCTAGAAGAGCTTCCATGAAATTACCTTATAAACTTAGGAGAGGAAAAGGGAGATTTATTTCGGTGTTGATTCGGGAACCGATCAGTTTTGAAGAACAATATTATAACAAGATGAATGATTATTACAGTACCATTTCTGATTGTAACTAGTCAAAAGACATAAAGGCCGCGCATGAGCGATTGAGGAAAGAGACGGGTCATTAAGAAGTCATATATTGTTCTCAAGACTGAACAAGTATCCAAGTGATCAGCCCCTGCCTCTCTATACAACCTAGCTAGAACCCTGGATAACCAGATAATAGCTGCTGATAACTCAGAGGATTGACCTATTATGCCTCCAGTAACCCCCTCCCCCCTCTCCCCCTTACCATAACTTGCAAATGAAATACGGCCATCATGAACGTGGCTCAACCGCGGGACTCACAGATAGCGAAATACCAACGAGACCAATGATCTGCGAACTTTTTATTTTTTGTTTTACTATCACAATTTTGCAGCTGATTAAGATAAGAAAGATACAGTATGACTTCTGTCTTCTGACAGGAAAATTGGAAAAGCCATTCAATATTTGCAACAGTCACACCAACCATAACAAAATCGTAGAAACTTTAAACTGTCTGTCATAAATGAAGAAAAGTATAAATTTGTTCTCTTATCAAAACTGCCTGCTATGCGTTCAAGTAACTGGAAATAATTTGTTTTTCAAAGATTTGTTAACATTTTATAAGTTTCATCCATGAGCACTGCCAATTTCTAAAGCAATAACTTAGATGAGTTTCCTCCTCCTTGCAGGGTCGACTAAACCTGGAGTACTCGGCCAGCAAGGACAAGTACAGCCAGCACCGCGCCCTTGAGATCTTGTACCCGACCACTGAACTCACCGGCTTCTACACCTGCAGCGTCTCCTCCTTCCACGACGAAGAGTTCGAGTCGAAAAGGATGATTGTATACGGTAAGGACCCTCCACCACCCTTACTGTCGCTTTCAGGCTTTTCTGCATTTGCTGTTCACCCTTGATTTATTATGGATAAAGTCTAGCTATAAGAGGTTGAGTCAGGCTTATGATGGGAAGCGTAGCCACGTTTCCAATCTCACCAGTCACATTATATGTACGTAGATGTGGCATCGCCGCTTCCATAAAAAAAAATATACTAGGATATTACTTTTCCCATGGTAATTGAAAAATGATAGCTCTAATCTTCTTGATGCCTGGACAGGGTGACTTCTTTTTTTTTCCGAGCTAAGCTGATGGAAATCTTAGTTACCAGTTTTCCCAACACTGAAGTTGAACCTCAAACGATTATTTTCTTCTCCATCTTTTTCTTTTTTTTTTCTTTTGTAGCTATTTTTTCTTCTACTTCCGTAGGAAAAAACTTTATTCTTAATAAGAAAACTGAATATTATCATTCAAACTTCTCTCCTTTTTTAGTTTTTGTTGGGCATAATTTCATCAGCTTATTCTTTCAGTAAAATTGTTGTTTAGTTTTCCAATTGAGAACAGGTTCTATAAATGGCAAATTGCATTACGTTACCAGACATTGTTTATTTTTGAAGTTTTCATTCTGTTCAAATAAAAGTCCAATGAAAATATTGTCTTTTCTTGTTTTATCTGTTACACTTTTCCTCACTCCGAAGATAAGTAGATTTTTATACCATATTGTCCCATCAGTCATCGATTAGCATAGATTTATTTCAGCTGTTTAATAAGTGTTTTCTTTTCGCTTCATATGCAATGCCGATTAATGCATCCCCCTCCCCCCGCTATCTCCCTCTTTCTCGCTCATTGCAAACCCGACTAATGTAAATGAATTGACCAGTAAATGATGAAAGATGAGCTAATGTCCTGTCTCTTACTCAGCAGACGAATAAAGATGAACGTCCAAGATTGCACTCTGCTCCATTCTTACTTTACTTAGGAAGACACTGCATTCCTCACTTTTATTTTGAAGGAATTTCGTCATTGGTTTTAGATATAGCGAGGCAAACAGAATTAAGTATGGTGAGGCAAAGAAAGTCAAGTATGGTGAAGCAAACAAATTAAAGTATGACGAGGCAAACAAATTTAAGTTTGGCGAGGCAAACAAATTGAAGTATAACGAGGCAAAAAAAAAAATCATTATAGCACAGCAAACAAATATAAGTATGGCGAGACAAATGAATTAAAGTGTGAGGAGGCAAAAAAAGTCTAATTGTGATAAGGCAAACAGATTTAAGTATGGCGTGGCAAAAAAATTAAAGTGTAACGAGGCAAACAAATTAATGTATGACCAAGCAAACAAATTATACTATGGCACGGCAAACAAATAATAGTATGGCACGTCAAACTAAATAAAGTAGAGGAGGCAAACACCTGAAAGTATTGGTGAGGTAAACAAATTAAAGTATAACGAGGCAAACAAATTTTACAAAGTAAACAAATCAAAAGTGTGACGAGGCAAACAAATTTTAGTTCAAGATCCTAAAAGGAAAAAAAAAAGTATTTAGAATAATGAAGAGAAAACATTTCAAAAGTATTTGAAATAATGGAACGAAAACATTTCAAATATTTCAAAATGAATTCTAACATGTTAATTTTGCACAGGTCTCAACTAGATGTTATTTTGAAAACTCCATTTATTGAAAAAAAATTTTAGAAATAAAGAATTACCTTTAAGCTAATCGATATGAAAATACGAGGAATTTATTCCTTACTTTAATGAAAGGTTGAGCCTTCTCATTTTGCAAAAGATCAGGAAACACGAGACCAATGGCTAGATTTAAAGAACTTTTGTAGAAGGTGAAGTATTCTTTGTAAAGTTCTTGGAACTCCAATGTCATTAGTATTCGCATCTTGGGAAGCTCTTAACAGATGGCAATAAATGTAAAAGCTCCCTTAAAAAGGAAGGAAATTGCTCGACTGTTTTGATAAGAATAAAGGGACAAGAGATTAAAACACATAAAGGATCTTGACTCATTGAAAGGGTTTAAAGATGATGATGAAGAAGAAGAAGAAGAAGAAGAAGAAGAAGAAGAAGAAGAAGAAGAAGAAGAAGAAGAAGAAGAAGAAGAATATTAATAATTAAATTCTGGTTGTTTTTCATTACACCTCAAAGAGGAATATCCAAAACAGGGATAAGAAAGGAAGTATAATTATTCAGGTAATTGAACAAAGCTTAAGAAAATTAAACCATGAATCAATTAAGAAAATCAGATAGAAAAGAATAAAAGCAGCTCTAGTGAAGGAATAGAAGTTGGCAAAGAAAACTAAGAGAAAAATGAATAGTGGAAAAAAAAAAAAGAATTCTTTTGACCGTTTTAATCATGAGGTCCTTATTTTCAAAATGAAGCAGGTGGAACTAGGTCGGTTTTTTCATGTCATAATTATTAATTTTTTCAAGTAATGGATTGCAAATAGTAGAGTAGTTGTTGGTGGGCATCATAGTGAGTATAAGACTGTATTATCTAGTGTTCCTCAAGGTACTGTTTTTAGCCTATTACTGTTCATGCTATGAACGCATATGTGGTTTGGCCTGAGAACCAAGCTTGTTGCATATGCAGATGATGCTACTGTATTGGCATCAATTGCATCTACTGAGTATAGATATGGGATTGATGGATCACTTAATAGACTGCAAGCCAAAATTAGTGCATGACGTAAATTATAGGGCATGAAGTTGAACCCTAACAAAACTCAAAGCGAGAGTGTGGCCCCTCAGCATCCAGATCTTTACATTGATAATGTCTTTTTAGCAATATACGACTAGTTTGAAATTTTAGGTGTGATTCTTGTTTACAAATTTACTTTTGAGAAACACACTAGTTCTGTTTCCGTTTCAATCAAAAAGGATATTGGATTATTGAGAAAGTCTTTTGAGATTTTTGGTAATCAATCTATCTTGAAGAAGAGTTTTAATTCCTTTATTCTGCATTCTATTGAGTATTATTTTTCAGAATGGTGTTCAACTGTGATCATAATAATAAACACTAGCACCATCGTTTAGTTAGTATTGTATGCATGTTACATAAGGTTTTTCATAATTCTGACCATCGTTAGCATTCAGATTTTCCAAGTATGTTCCATCCTGTACCTAATACTAAGTATGCTGCTAATTCTAACAGTCTTCCCTTCTACATAATAATGCTTAATACTATTTCAGCTGGGAGATAGATTGTGGAATTACCTTTCTAATCTGGCGGTTCAATCTGTGGAATTTCACTCTAAGGAAGAAAAGCCACTATTTTGAATGAAGAATAGCTGAATTATAGGACTCATTCGGAGGAAGAATCTCATTCGAAGGAAATGTCATCAAATGAAAGGAAAACGTCACTGGATTCCCCAATAGGCAATAGTAAAAGGCAGAGTTTCGTTAGAAAAAAAGGTCTACTTACAATTAGGTAAAAATTAAGACGTAACATCTGAAACAATATGAGATTTTAGTTGAATCTTTTAAATGAAAGATGAAACAAACAGGTCACGATTCAACTGTATTTGTAATTTTTCACTTGTTGGAAAGGTAAAATAAGAAAGAATGACATTTGATCAGACAAATCATAACATCAATGAAATACAGAATCCTCCCATCTCTCAAAATGTCGAGAAACACGAAGCACATGACTACATTCTAGGTCCTTTTGTAAAAGGCGAAGTATTCCTTGCAAAGTTAATGGAACTCCAATGTTATTATTAATCGCATCCTCGGAAGCTCTTAACAAAAGGCAATGAATGTAAAAGGTCTCTTGAAGAGAAATGAAATTGCTCGAATGTTTCGATAAGAAGAAAGAAACAAAAAAGAGTAAAAGACACAAAGGTTCTAGAGTCATGGAAAGTGTTTTAAGAAGAAGAAGAAGAAGAAGAAGAAGAAGAAGAAGAAGAAGAAGAAGAAGAAGAAGAAGAAGAAGAAGAAGAAGAAGAATAGAGATTAGGAGGTTACCAAGGAAGACAAAAAGAATTAAGAGGAAAATGAGAGAAGTGTGCTTGCTTTTCACTACAGCTCAAGAGGATTGTTCATAGCAGGAATAAAGAAGGAAAAGTAGTAACGTAGTTAAATAAAAGCAGCTCACATCTGAGAGGAACAAAAAAATAAGTTCAGAAAGAAATATTCAGAAAAAAAAAGAAAAAAAATTTCTCCCAAATATTTAAGGGAAAACATATTCTCAAAAAACTTAAATGGATGTATCAAAGAAAGAAAACCCGTTTTCGGAAATTACCTACGAAACATTCGGAGAAAGAAATTTTTAAAAAGAAAAATATCTCAAATGGCGAAAACACCATATTTGAAACCAAACAAGCGAAAGGGGTTTCATTTGAAGGAAAAAAGATACTTAAAAAATACAATAGGGAAGGAAAAGTGTTCCTTAGAATTAATAAAAGTCAAAACCTTGAACATTTCATTTATTTTCATCATTCAAAGTAAGTGTCATACAGGCTATACTAATTTGCATTAATAACATCTCTCAAACATATAACATCGATAATATTTTTCATATATCCAATTACAAAGCGTTGGATTCCTCAAAAACTTCCCATGCTTCATATTAGGTATAATGATTTCCATGAGGACAAAATGCTAAAGTTTTATACGCCAGATAACAATACTAACAAGAGTAACTACTCTGTTTGTTTTGACGTTATCTTTGAAATGGTGAAAAATGCAAATCTGGAACTGGAATCCGGATCCAGATCCGTATCATCTCCAAAATTTAATAGGTCCATAACCTATGATCTATCTGTGGTGAAAATTTCATAGAAAATCCGTCAAGTTTTAGACGTTATGTTTAAAAGGAGCACAAAATGTAAGTCCGGATCTAAAATCTGGATCCAGATCCAGATCATCTCCAAAATTAATTGGGTCCATAACCTATGATCTATCTGTGGGGAAAATTGCATCAAAATCCGTCAAGTATTAGATGTTATTTTTAAAAAGGGCACAAAATGTAAGTTCGGATCTAAAATCCGTATCCGGAACTAGATCATCTCCAAAATTTAATATGTCCATAACCTATGATCTATCTGTGGCGAAAATTTCATCAAAATCCGTCAAGTTATAGACGTTATCTATAAAAATGTCGAAAATTGTAAGTCCAGATTTAGAATCTGGATCCAGATCCAGATCATCCTCAAGATTTAATGGATCTATAACCAATGATCTAATTGTGGGGAAAATTTCATCAAAGTCCGCCAAGTTTTAGACGTTATCTTTAAAAAGGGCAAAAAATGTAAGCCCAGATCTAGAATCCGGATCCGGATCCAGATCATCTCCAAAATTTAATGCGTCCATAACCTATGAAGTATCTGTGGTGAAAATTTCATCAAAATCCGTCAGGTTTTAGACGTTATCTTTAAAAAGGGCGAAACATGTAAGTCCGGATCCAGAATCCAGGTCTAGATCCAGATCATCTCCAAAATTTAATGGATCCATAACCTATGATTTATTTGTCGTGAAAATTTCAGCAAAATCCGTCAAGTTTTAGATGTTATCTTTAAAAAGTGCAAAAAATGTAAATCCGGATCTAAAATCTGGATCCGGATCCCGATCATCTCCAAAATTTAATGGGGCCGTCCATGACCTGAGATCTATCTGTGGGGAATATTTTGACAAAATCCGTTGAGTAGTTATGACGTTATCTGTAAAATGGCGAAAAATGCAAATCTGGATCTAGAATCCGAATCATGCCCAAAATTTAATGGGGCCGTCCATGACCTAAAATCTATATGTGGGGAAAATTTCCGCAAAATCCGTCCAGTAGTTTTGACGTTATCTTTAAATCTGTATCTAGAATCAGGATCCAGATCGTCTCCAATATCTATGGGATCGTGCATGTCCTAAGATTTTCTGTGGTGGAAATATCGTCAAAATTCATAGTGGTTTTGACGCAATCTTATGCACAGACACAGACAAATAAATAAACCTACTCGATCGCGTACATCCTGGCGGAGGTGAAAAGCTGGAGTATTTTCGAGATATTTTAACTGCTGCACAAAGACATGCACATTCAGACACATGTACGGGTGTAGACATTCATGTTGGAAGTAGGATTATATTCATCTCATAAAAAAATAGGTTTAGATCTGTGAGAGTTACGTGAAGATTAACGATGTATAAAGACTTACTCAAAATTCCAAAAGGGATAATTTTTATGGTGGTAACTCTTCAGACTTTACTCGATTTCCACTATCCATCTAAAGTTATTCATCTCTAGAGAGACACCTACTTATTATTCTCATTCAATTTCCAAAAGGCAATAGGGAAAAAACAGAGTTTTGTTAGAAAAAAAAAGAAAAAAAACTTTACATAAAATTTGGTAAAAGGTACACATTATCTTTGAAACAAAATAAATATGGGAATAGATTTGAATTTTTTTTTTTTGATTGGAAGATGAAATAAACAAGTTACGAATCAATTGTATTTGTAATCTTTCACTTGTTGGAAAGGTAAAATAAGAAAATCACATTTAATTAGAAAAATCGTAACATTAAAGAAATACAGAAACCCCGCATCTCTCAAAAGGTCTAGAAACACGGGGCCCATGATTACATTCGAGGCCCTCTTGTAAAAGGCAAAGTATTCCTTGCAAAGTTCCTGGAACTCCAATGGTATTATTATTCGCATCTTCGGAAGCTCTTATCAAAAGGCAATAAATGTAAAAGGTCTCTTGAAGAGAAAGGAAATTGCTCGACTGTTTCGATAAGAATAAAGAAGCAGAAGAGAGTAAAAGACACAAAGGGTCTCGAGTCATGGAAAGTGTTTTAAGAAGATGAAGAAGAATAGAGATTATGAGGTGACGAAGGAAAAGAAAGAGAAATAAGAAGAAAGGGAGAAAAGGATGATGTCTTTTTACTACAGCTCAAAGAATAATTGTAACAGGAACCAGAAAGGAAGAGTGGCAACGTAGTTAATTAAAATCAGCTCACATCTTAGAGGAAGAAAAAAATTTGTTAAGAAAGAAAGATTCAGAAAAGGGAATACATTTTTATCTTCCAAATATTCTAGAGAAAACTGATTGAGAGAAAAGGGTATCTTCAAAGAAGTTAAATGAATGCATGAAAGAAAAACCTAGAGTAAAGGAAAAAGCTGTAATAAGGAAAAACGGTTTTCGAAAATGACAAAAGATTCGGAGAAAGAAATCCCTAAGAAGGAAAGGGTCTCAAATTGCAAGGACACCCTATTTAAAATCCAAACAAGCTGAATAGGACTCATTTGAAGGGGAAATTACTTACAAAAAGACACTAGGAAGAAAATATGTCCTTAAAAATAACTGAAGTCAGAACCTTGAACATTGCACATAATTTTAAATATCGAAGAAAGAGTCATTCAGCCTATACTATTTGCATCGATGACATCTCTCAGTCATATAACATCAACAACATGTTTATATGTCGGATTACCAAGCTCTAATTCTTCGAAATATTTCAATGCTCCAAATTACGTCAGATAATTTCCAAGATGACAAAATGTTGAACTTTTATCATTATCCGCCAGATAACAACACAAAACAGCTCGCAATTTTTTTTACAATAT
Organism: Palaemon carinicauda; assembly: GCF_036898095.1. Classification (NCBI taxonomy): domain Eukaryota; kingdom Metazoa; phylum Arthropoda; class Malacostraca; order Decapoda; family Palaemonidae; genus Palaemon; species Palaemon carinicauda. The sequence goes on from NC_090730.1 coordinate 43,235,401, forward strand.
TTTATCTGATGCACAGAGACATGTACATTCAATAACATTGATGTTGGGGGTATGATTATATTTATCTCATAGTTATTGAGTTCAGATTATTGGTAATTGTGTGAAGCTTTTAAGGATATATAAACATGCTCAAAATCTTAAAAACGCATATTTATTTTTTTAACCAGTTTTTAATCGATATCCATTATTCATCTGAAGTTACTCATCTCTAGGGAGACACTTTTTCAATGTTCTCATCAATTTCCATCAAGATCCGATGATTTGGTCTTGTGACCCTTCAAGAATAGGTTAACACACCTATACCTGTAAAACCATAGCCTTCTTCCGACGTTCGAAAAGAGATTACTAGGATATATACAAGTCATTGAAGCCACATGATTTCCATACTCTTTATCATTTTCTATTTGCTAAAATCTCAAACTTGGATTCTTCATATTCCTAAATTTTCCTTTATTTTTTTTTTCCTTCTCCCAACAGCACCAGCAACCAGTATGAACGTGTCATACCACAAGACAACTCCCTCCACCGTCAACGTCACTTGCGATGCTCATGGAATGTACCCGAAACCTCTGCTCAGGTTATACGAGGGTGCAACTAAACAGTCAAGGTGAGCTTCACTAATCGAAAGTAATTTATATGGCGTTCAAGGGTACGTAACCACGTACAGACCAACACTTTTCCATATATCTATCTATCTATCTATCTATATATCTATCTATATATATATATATATATATATATATATATATATATATATATATATATATATATATATATATATACATATATATATATATATATATATATATATATATATATATATATATATATATATATATATATATATATATATATATATATATATATATGTATATATATATATATATATATATATATATATATATATATATATATATATATATATATATATATATATATATATATATATACATATATATATATATGCAGAAGAACCACAGGGAAAATTAAAATACAGAATATACACTTGAGTCCTGACTAGTTTCGTGATACTTCCTCAGAGGACTCTGAGGAAGTATCACGAAACTAGTCAGGACTCAAGTGTATATTCTGTATTTTCATTTTCCCTGTGGTTCTTCTGCATCTGAGCATCACGTTTTCCTGTGATTTTTACGCATATATATATATATATATATATATATATATATATATATATATATATATATATATATATATATATAAATATATATATATATATATATATATATATATATATATATATATATATATATCTATATATATATATATATATGTGTGTGTGTGTGTGTGTGTATATGTATATATATATAAGAGAATTCAGACTTTAATGTATTAATATATATGGCTTATTTGAAATATGAAAGAAACACGTTTAAATGTGCAAAAATTTATCATATATATATATATATATATATATATATATATATATATATATATATATATATATATATATATATTAATCATCTAATTCTAGTACACTGCAGAACAAAGGCCTCAGGCATGTCCTTTCACTTGTCTGTTTATGTTTTTTCTATGCTAATCCACACCCATAAATTTTTCTAGTATCAATCCATTGTCGTCCCTCCATTCCCCTGCATCTTTACAATTTCTATGACCCCATTTGGGGTATTCTTAATATCCATCTGTTATATGTCATTCTCATTATACGACCCATGTCCATTCCTTATTTTTTTTTCTTTTTTTTACAAGTTTTAAGAATATCCACTAATTTAGTTTGCTTTCGTATCATGTCGCCCTTTTTCTGTTTCTTACTGTCATTATTCTTTCCAGAGCTCTTTACGTTGTAACAAGTTTCTGATCCATAAGTTAAAACTTGCAGGATCCTCTGATTAAATACCTTTCTTTTTAAAGAATAAGCTTTTTTATTGACTTGCGTGGTCTAAGAAAGAAGATGCAACTGACGCCATAGCCACGTTTTAATTACTGAATTAAAGATGAAACCCAATTACGAAATCTTCCACTGCATCAGACACTTTATCTTTTACCAACTAACTCAGGGGGCTTTGCAAGCTCCCTATCATAAACCCCCTTACAAAGTCTCTTGCATGTAGTCTAATTTCTAAGACTATGATATTCCAGGGTCTTTCACTCCTTGTAGTAAACACTTCTTCCCTTTCGCCCACTCTTTAATCTTCCAGTTTCTTCAGATTTCCCAACTCCCTCAAATGTTTTATTTATTTATCCCTTCATGTAACCATTCCACCTAATCTCTGTCGCATCAAATCACTTTTTTCTTGCCCCATTTGATACTTTTATTTGTAAAACTTATAAACCAATATAAAGATCCTCCATAATTTCCCCTTGTTTGCTTTCAATTTTCTGACTGTGCTTCAATAAAATATAGTTGCCTCAACAGTCCATGAATACAACACAACCTTAGCTCCCTGAGATGTTCTTCCTTCTTTCCAGATCTTTACTTTCACCTTTTCACTTTTATGTGACTGTATTAACTCCAAAATAATTGGCGTCCCTCATATGTCTTCCATACTAATATTCACTGCTTCCTGTTCTGTTTCCATTTTTTCCTCGGGGCTTAACTCTAGCTAATATTCACTGTCATCTTTGTTCTACAAGCTCTTTTACCAATTTTACAATTTTTTTCTTAATCATCACCTACTAATGCTATATCATTTGCAGCCACCCATCATTGCACCTATTCAAAACCCATTTTTTCTCACACTCAGATTTACATCTTCTCTCACCGTTCAATGCATATGTCAAATAACATTGGTAATGTTAACACATGAAACTATTTCTCTAGTCATCAAATTTGTAACTAATACCGTATCCACTCGCTGCACAGCCACAGCCGTTATTAAATCCACAATGCTTTCCCCTCATGCAGCCTTGCGTTATCCATCTTACGTTCTCCAACAGAATCATACCCACATACCCCAGTAATCGTGAGTGATCATATGCTCTTATCATATTTACAGATCATGAGTAAAGAATATTTGTTTATTAAACATATAATAGGTTATAAACTACTCAATCTGTCTCTTCAACAACAACGATAACTTTCACAACCTAAATTAACAGTAGTCAAACAAAGGCTGGTTGACCACCTTAGTGTATCTTATAGAATACGGAATATAAAAATCACAGTTGAATTTTGACGATTTGATCTTTTTAAAATAGAATATCGTAGCAAACATAGGTGTAAACTTCGATAGGTAAATGTACATACAACATTTATTTTTATAATAGCAAGGGTATCTGGAAATACTTTATGGGTACTTTATTTTAATCTTTATTTTTCCTAACCAAATATGGCTAACTTGTTTGTCCTTTTCTTGCTTTTTCGAAGGTCTCTGGTGAAAGAGGCTCACGAGGAAGTCATAGAAGCCGAGGATGGTTTCAGCGTCTACCTACAAGCACAAATGGAGGATCGTGTCTTAAAGCAACAGGAAACTATATTTGAGTGCGTCCTGTCCATTCCGGAGACTGAGTATCAGGTTCGGCGGAACATCATTTATTTTCCTGGTAAGGAGAGAGAGAGAGAGAGAGAGAGAGAGAGAGAGAGAGAGAGAGAGAGAGAGAGAGAGAGAGAGAGAGTGGTGGTTGGCTTGGTACCAATGGAAATAATAATGGGTATATCCAAGATAAAATCGCGTATGTTATTCAAGAAAAGAGATGAAGGGAAATCTAAAGAATTTATGCTAATGATGCTCGTGATTATATTCACGAATGCTCCCGATTCGCATGAAGTAAAAGAATAACTTTGCACAGTCAGGCACAATGATTCAATGCCCTTGCAATTTTGACACATGTTATTGTGTAGTAGCCTAACGTTACCACAATTAAGTTTTCTCATTTTACTTAATGGTGTCTCGTTATTTCTTTCTATTATTTTCTAAAATTGGAACAGAGTTTAGCCGAGTTTCCAACTGAATTCATAGTTGAATTTAGCAAAAAAAATAACTTTGCATAGGGAAAAAGGCAGGTAAATCTCATAATTATCCTTGTGTATAAGTTCCTCAAATCTGTCCTTGCTTTCGGTCGCCTGATTTGGATAGCAAAAAAAAAAAAAAAAAAAAAAAAAAAAAAAAAAAAAAAAAAAAAAGAAAAAACTGCCATCATTAGAGAGAGGAGGCTATTAATAAGATGTCTGCGATAGAATGATTAAAAGTTAAGTAGAGTAGAAGAGAAGAGATTGTGATAAGTCTGTTTGGGCTTTAATTGCCACCTTCGGCATTTTTATCTCATTACATTGAAAAGTAAATTTATTAGAGTTTTTATCCCCCATTAATGACTCACATAACTTTAAGTCTGAATTCTTTATGAACATTATGAAAATATCCTTTATTTCATTCTTATGAAAAAAATATTTCAATGAATAAAAAAAAAATCAATGAAAGAATTCTAATAAAATTACTCTTTTTTTTTTTTTTGACTCTGGCAAGCTAATTAATATTTTCCACGAAAATATTTGTCTTTCTTTGTAATCCTAAAACCTTTCTTCTTTTTGTTTCAGGATATGATGCGTTTGAAGCAGTTGGTAAGTAAGGAAAAAAGGAGCCATTGGAGAATTTGGCTCAAATTAACTTGACAGCTGACTATAGATTTCAAAGTTCCACATAATGTAACAAATAATGTTTACTTTGTGTAATACTAAGTTTTTATTGTCTTGAATGGGATTCATTGAATATAATACTGATTAGATTAAGAGTAGAGATGTAATAGTAAAATAAACTGTTATTTTCATTCATAATTACTTCTTAAAGACATATTTCATCCTTTTACGATAAAATTTTATAATTGATTTTATAATCATAGTCTTCAACTTCCTGCAGGATTTTTTTTTTTTACTTTAGATCTAGTTTGACTCTATGGTCTAGTGACCTTTATTTAGAATGACCATTACTCATGTTCGACTCCTCTTCTTTACAGGGAGCGTAGCCAAAGAAGTCTCAGACACGACGTTCTTGCTCTTCCTGCTGTCTTTGTTGTATTTGCACTGAAGGCCACATCTTCATCATCTCCATTCAAGAAGAAGTTCATCCATTTTCTCCTCTTTCCTTTCTTTCTCCTCTATCGCTTCCCAACTGATGCGAGCCGTTGTAACGCCTCTAATCATTAGGTCTTAGAAGCTAAATGTATTGCTTTACCATTCAACATTATGGAGTCCTTATTATACACAAAAGCAAAGACAATTATCCATTTCTAACTTCGACTCTCAATTAAAAAAGCTCTATCAGATTATCACTCTCGCTCTTTATTGCATTTGTCAGTAGTTTCAAATAGTAATTAGGTCGCTTCACAATTCTCATTGGTTCATTATCTTTCATCATAGGAAGTCACTGAATGAGCCCAAACATTGTATCCAAAACGAATAGCTGAGATCTAGAGATTTATTTTGTTATCATTAGAAAGTTATATTGAAAAGGAACATTAAGTGTGAATAATTTGTTGATTCCAAAGTATGTTTTATTGTAGAGATGTTTATGAATGTATAGAAAATCTATCTGAAATAGCAACGTCACACTTGACCTTCACAATGATGTCTTTGTAGAGATTAGTGCTTTTCACCGGCCTTTCATTTCATAGATGTTTCTTTCACGGGAGTTAGATAACGAAACAAAATTACTGTTCCACAAATTAAAAAGAATATATTAGCGTCATTAGAAGGAAAGATCGTCCCTGCCACCGAAAAGTATTTTTGTGTCCTGTTGACGGGGTGGCAAAGAAAAGGTTTTTCATGTGTTGAGAAATGTCTGCCATTTGTTGTTATCATTTCGATGTATCACATGTCAACTAAATAAAGGATTTTGGAAATAGCCTTTTCATTATTGAAGGATTTCCTCAATTGGACGTTCAAAAGAAGAAACTGAAAATTAGAATACCACACAGGGGGACTACAGCTTTACATTGAACTTTGTGATAAACAAACTTCTTACAGTATTTGTACCAAGGATAAAAATGACCTGCAGAGTTTAAGTCCTTTTCTTCTTTGGTATGAAGAGGATTTTGAGAACGAAAAGGCATTTGCAACCTTTATTATGAGTGTTTCATTTCTTTCTCCCTTACGACACTTCTTCTCAGTTTAGTTTGAGTTAAGAGTTTTATTAAAATCCAATATTATTCTTATATAATACACCTAAACTAAGGTATTTATTTTGGCCCTACTTCCTACATAAAGTAATCGGAAATATATTTTTGTTTTAAGTCAATAACATATGAACCGTAGCTTTGAGTCATCACCAAGTACATAAATAAAATTACTATATCGATAAATTTATGGTCATTTGTCAATGTGGGAGTTCATGTTTTGCACAGATATTGAAGAGAGAAAAGGAAAAAGGTTTTGTTTCGATGTCCACAGAGAAAAGTTTACTATGATCAGAAGTTGCTTGAAAGTTTCTCAATTGATCATTGGAAAAGAGAATTCGCTAAATCAGATCGATATATATATATATATATATATATATATATATATATATATATATATATATATATATATATATATATATATATATATCTCTCTCTCTCTCTCTCCTTTTTAGATAAAATTAGGTCATATTTGTGAAGATGAAAATACTAATCTTGAGATAAGAAAAAGAGAGAGCTAAAACTGATAAAGCATTAATATCTTAAAGAAAACCTTCAACGACTATGTAAATCTTATTCCTTACTCACTATCAAAGCCGAGATCTGTACTTCTTCTAAGATGCTGTATATACCTTAACAGTGCCTTAGAATTTATAGAGGTATAAAGAGTTCTCAAGATGCGTCCATCCCCCTGTCAGGAAAATGGTTCAATCCTGTCAAAGGAAAGGAAAAAAACCTGAAGTTATTTTGTTATCTTGCATTCGCTTCTATGCAATAAATGTTATCTTTATAGAAAAGGGTGAAATATAAAAAAATTCCATTCGTATGAAACTGTATTTTCGAGGGCTGATCAACAGCATCAAATGAGCTTCAGTAACAGAGACTTGACCGAACTGCTTAAGTGTTCTTTGCTCTTCCACGATCCTCTCTTACTTTCTGTTCGATAAATTAACTAAAGGAAATAGTATACCAGATATTGTGCTGATAAAAAATGATAATATATACCACAGAAATATTTCTTCAAATGGAACTTCACAGCCAAAATGGTTCAACAGAGAGATGTCCAATGCAATAAGAATTAGAGACAGGGAATTGTGAAATTTCAGAATAAAAAAGCTAAATAGAAATGTAGATGAAACAGTTAGAAATGCCAGGATCAATTAAGAGAAAAGTGTCTTCAGCTAATAAAGAAAACCCAAAAGATTTTTTTTTGCATTTGTAAAAAGTAGGAAACCAATTAAAACAACATTAGCCCAATAGGATACTCAGAGGGTAATCTTATAACAAATGGCTCAGAAAAATCTGAGCGGATGAGTATACTGTACATATTACGCCACCTTAATCACCAAGGACGAATTAACAACCCTCCCCGTACCAGCTATCAAATATGAAGGGTCAAAACCTCTAAAATGAATCAAATTTACAATGGAAGATGTATAAATTAAAAAAGAAAATAAAAGGTCTCAAAAAGTCTAAGGCACCAGGTCAAGATAAGTCCAAGAGAGATTATGGAAATTGAAGAAGAGATAACCCAACACTTTTACAAAATGTTCCAAAAGACAGCCAACAAAAGAAAGGCACCACATGAGTGGTAATAAGACAATTGTTCTTCCAATTTACAAGGGACCAAAAGAAAAACCTGTCAATTACAGACGTGTGTGTCTAACTTCAGTGCCTTGTAAAATATTTTAATCAATTATAGTAGATTCAATAGTAGAACATACAAAAAAAAAAAATAATAATAATCTGCTGATAGACAGCCAACATATATTTAGACAGAAATCCTGTGAGACAAATTTGTGGGATTTTTTCCACATATTCAACATCAATGACAAAAGCAGGACAATATAAATCATATATCTAGACTTTCAAGAGGTCATTATCAAAGTCTATCACTAACAAATTAATTGATAGAATTAGAGCACTACTCATTATTGATGAGCCAACTGAATAGATCGAATATTTACTGACAAATAGGAAACATTATAGAGGTTTGTAATCAACGGAGAAGCGTCAGAGTGGGCAGCTGTTACTTGTGGAATACCTCAAGGATACGTCCTTTGCCAATTACTATTTGAGATTTACATTAACGACAGATTTAGGATTAACTAGTAGAATTGACAAAATTGCTGACAATACTAAACTAGACATAAACACTACGAAATCAGAAGCCTTAAGAGAGGATCTTATTTGGAAGAATGGTCCTAAAAATTATCCCCCAAACGGCCAAAACCTTTCAAGTGTGGGAAATGCAAAGTTATGCAAATAGATATACAATTGTAATCCTTATATAGATTAATCACTGCTGGGTAATGAAATAGAAAGTGTAGACCACGATGAAGATCTCAGCATTATTATCAGCATAAAAGTTTAAAAGAAAGCACAGAAGCTAAGAAGTCACACAAAGAAACTATTCTAATAGAGAAATAAAGACATAGTACGACAGCTGCACACATTACTAGTGAGACCACATCTAGAAGATGAAGTCCTGCAAGTATTCAGAAGGATATAGATAAGCATAATTGTCGGTGTACAAAAATTTTTCTTAAATTTATTTTCACCTGACGTGCATCTAGTGTCTAATTACCCTTCAAAATTGTAATCAAGTAGCATGCAATATACAATATACAATGAAAGATCCATGGTCCAGTTCACTGATTGTTCATGCAAAAGATATAACAACAAAATTAAATACAATGTACCATTTGCTTCACTTCGTTCTAAAAGTCCACAATGAAATCCATCCGAGATATCTTGAGTCCTCCAGGTGAGAGAGGTCCTTTTCCAAGTATGGGCTAAAGTAATCTGTTCTTAGTTTCTGCCGTGGTAGAAAAAAAAAAAAAAAAAAAAAAAAACTTTTCATAACTGCCCACCTAAGACCTCAATCAACCATCGAGCTGGACCACAGGTCTTCTTAGGTGGTTTGCCGTGGTTTTGGGAAAAGGCAGGATTAAAAAATAATTGAAGGGAATTTACGCTGATAAAGCCTCCGCCCTTGGGGAAAGCCGTTAGCCCCAAAACCACAACAATACAAAATTTGGAAATATACAGACACGCAAAATAATAATTCAAATTTATACAATTATTATCAGATTTAAAAAAAAAATCTACATACATATACTAATGGTTCATTAAGAAATAAATATTCCCTAACAAAGAGAATAATCTGAGTGAATAGACATTAATTTACTTCAAGATATCACTCATTGGGGGGGGGGGGGGGGGAACTACAGGAAATGATACATTTGAGTGCCCCAGGGTGTCGCATACAGCATATGCTGTAGTCTAAATTACACAAGTTTAAGGCGATTTTGTGGAAGGAAAACAAATAGTATTGCGGTGACCTAAATTATAAAGTTACCATACGCCCTATCAACCTCAGATTCCCCCATAATCAACCTCGGCTAAGATTTTGTATGGCAGCGATGGGTCTACAGGCGAGTTAAAGGTAACTTCAACACTCCTTCACAAATCTCTAACATAACTAAAACAAAAACTAAACTAAATACACTAAAACATGGCCCACGAACATAAGGTTAGTAAAATTAATTTCTAGGTCTTAGATTATATGCAGGAACAAAATGAAAACTATCAGTATCATCATCATAACTAATATCAGGAAATAAATCAGAGATTTGATCAGGTTCAGTCCTCCATTTCAGCCTCTGAATAAAAGTTTTCAATTTCCTTGCATGTCTCCCTAAAACATTCTCTGGATTTAAAGGATCGATTAGTTTATAAGTAACATTCACAATTTTCTTTAAAATTTCAAATGGTCCTCTCCAATATCTATTAAATTGAGGTTTCTACTAGTGCCAGGTAAAGTGGACTCTACTGAAACTTTTACCAAGTTACTAACTTGAATTTATATTGAACCATATTTTTTTTTTTTTTTTTTTTAAGATTCCTTCATCACATTATGAGCAATTTTCAGAGAATTTTTCCCCTCTGACTCTCCATATTCATACTGTAAAGTTAGGCCTTGTTACTCCCATCTTTCTTCTGATAGTTCTAGAATGAGAGGTCATAAATTGTGTAGTATTTACAGTTGAATGGTCAGAAGTGTTTAGACTGTACTGAACAGTCTAATAAATTAGGCCAAGTTTAGGGGTTATCTCTGCACATTATTGCGAGAGTAGTCTTCAATGGGCCATGAATTCTTTCAGTAATCACATTGCTTTGTGGGCAATATGGCAAGGTCATAACAGTTTTAATACGCAAGTCTGCACAAGCATCTCTAAAAAGGCTAAAAGTAAATTCACCCCCTCTGAGTAAAACAGATTAGGTGCTCCAAATATTAAAAAATCCCTAAGCATAGCTCTAGTTGCAGTACTTGCAAATTTATTCCTTAAGGGATAAAATATAACGAATCTGATATAAGCATCAATTATAGTTAGAACATATCTATGACCAGCATTACTTCCATGAAAATCTGTTAAGTCTAAAGAGACTCTTTGCAAAGGCAAAGATACTTCAGGCAAGCTTTGAAGTTCAGACTGAAGACCTTTAGTACCTTTTCTTTCCTGACAGAACTTACAGGACTACATAATCATAGCAATCTTTCAACATTGAAGGCCAGTAAAATAAGTGTACTACCTTTGCAAATCTTCTACGAGGTCCTGGATGACCTGATTTTATAACATTATGGGCCAGAGCTAGAGCATATTTACAAAGGTGATTTAGGATCACTACTCTCAAGATAAGAAAACCATCTTCTCCAGTTTTTGTACAGTATAGTACATTTTTCAAACATTTGGAAATTTTTAAAAAATTATCTTGAGGGTTACTCACCTAGTAATTTACAACCTTCTAAAAAACATACCATCTCTCTCACTCCAATTTTTTTCTTCAACTGATAGGTGTCACATCTCCTCTGCATTAAAACCTTCAAGCAACTTGAGATCATCTCTGGAATAAATATTCTCACAATCTGGAAATACATGTCTAGATAAGGCATCTGGTACATAATGATATTTCCCTGCTTTATAAATTATACTACAAGAATTTTCTCATTTCATAACTCCACCTAGAAATTCTTGATGATTTAGACTTTTTAATGAATAGTGCCCAAAAAGCTCTATGACCAGTCAAAATTTCTAATTTAGTAATCCACAAGAATGGCAAAATTTTCGTACACTTAAATTACAGCCGAAGCTTCTTTGCCCATGGCCGAATATCTTAACTTTGCGCCCTTCAGTTTGAGATTAAAATTTGCAATATAATGCAAAGAATCACCATGCAATTGGTACAGTACGCTACCAACCGCCAATCCACTCGCATCTGTGTGAAGCTCATAGGGAAGCTGTAAGTTTGGGGAAGCCAAAGCAGGACTTTTAACAAGAGCCATCTTAAGGTCATCTAAAGACTTATTACTGTTCTCAGACCATTTAAACTTGACATCCTTAGTTAGTTCTGTTAATGGCATAGCGAGATTAGCAAAATTATAAAAAAGATTCCTGTAGAATCCTACCATTCATAAAAATCTACGGGTTTGTTTCAGAGTTTTAGGACATTTCATATCAAAAATAGTTTTAACACTTTCAGGATTTGGGCGAATATCATCCGTAGACACATGACCTAAGAATTTGATATTTTCTTTAACAAAAAAACATTTCTTGATTGAGAGTTTTACATTAGCTTCACTTAATCACATCTTGTAAATAAACTCTTGTATGTTTATGTAGAATAGGATCTAAAATTCTATTTATAGTTCTCTGAAAGCACTAGGGCCAGACACTAATCCAAATAGCATTCTTTTGAATGTGAGCAGACTAGTACCATCACTAAGACTTGTCTTATCTCTGATCACTTTCTCTTATTGGAATGTGCCAATACGCATTTTTAATATAAAGATTAGTATAGAATTTTGCTCCAGAACAAAATCTAAATGTTCCGCAATTTTTGGAAGTGGATATATGTCATCTCAGTCACTTTATTAATTTAACAGAAATCAACATAAAATAGCTTACCTCCTCCCGGTTTTGAGACCAAAACTATAGGACTTAGCCAAGAAGCATTAGTTCTTCCTTTTACAACTCTTTCCAACATTTCTTGAGTCATATCCTGGATCAAAGATTTTGATTTTTCTAAAGTCTATACACTCTTCTTTTAATAAGGGGAAAAATTACCTGTATTAATGTAATCTACAACATCGGGAATATATCCAAGAAAATAATCTCCTATAATAAAAAGTTAATCATATTTACATAAAAGTTTCATCAGAGCCATTTTTTTTTTCTTTTTATTTTTTTTTTACATGAATAGTTCCAATCTTCCTTTTTGAGCCATTTATTCAAAACAATCTTCCTACTTCGAGAAGTACCTATTTTATCATAGTCTGGCAAAATTTCATCAGTAATAAGAACAGTATTGGTATTTCGTACATTTACATTAGGATTAGCAAATTCAACAAGGCATGGAAGGGGCCTTGCTCATTTCCTTATTAGGTTTTCAAAACCCTTATTTTCAGAAGAAATTCGCGATAATGACCTACTTCCATAGTTAGATAATAAAAATTCTTTAGGTTCATAGATCATATAGCTTTCCAATGAAAAGGCTTTCACTACCTGCATAACCGATTTAATGATCATGATCATTGTGCCCTCATTATAAACTAGAATCCAAACAAAACTCTTGCCACTATCAAGTTTATGAATATCAACTAACATAGGTTCGGATATTTGATTGGGAAGTAAAGGAAAACATACCATACTACCAACTACGAAACTCGGAACTTTATATTTAATATTAGAAACATCACCAAGATTAATTACACATCGTTTAATACACTGAACTTTGAAATTCGTGAAAGAGGACCGAGCACCAGTATTCAGCAATTTGATATGCTTACAAGAACGAGATTTTTCTCTACTAACTCTGTTGGTTTTTCGGCAAGTACTATCTAGACAAACTCTAGTCACTGGATAAATAGCACTATTCTACGTGAAAAAGTATAATTAGTGCGGTCTAGTAACTCCACGCCAATCAAGTAATCATTAGAGAGGTAATCATCAGGAATAATAACAATATCATGAGGGAGTATATTACTAGGAGTTATATTTACATTTACAAATATCTCGCCTGAAGTTCTAACTTAATTTTTACTCACATCAAGCAAAGTTTTCTTACATTTTCTAATCTTGTTGAGGCTAGAGTTAATCGCAGTATACCTAACAATAGTTTGACAAGATCCAGTATGAAGAATAGCACTACTCCAAGAACCATTAACACTTATTGGCGATTCTGGGCCATTGTAAATTTCTCTGAATAATTCTCGAGAATAGTCTCGAAAAAAACTGTACTCTGGACAATTATTCATCACATGAGCCTCTTTCTTACATGCACAACAACTACCAGATGGGGATTTATTTTTGCTCTCTCTTGAATGATGGGAAGATTTATAGCAAACATGACACCATATTCTTTTGTTGTCGGGTTTAAACCTAAATTTACCACTACCAGTTTGATTCGCAAGCTTTATCAGTAGCTGAATCATTGGCCACAACTATCCTGATATATGCTTGAGAGGGTTTCGGTTTCCTAAGGGACGCAGAGTGAATTTCTAGTTTCTCCAAAAATCTTTTAAAAGGCACTTTAAGAGTAAAAAAAAGTAGCTATATTATCAGATATTTCCCTGGGGAAGTCTCTGGCCAACAATTTTTTCACGGTGCTGTGCAAATCAGGAACGTCATAAAACACTTGTGATATGGAAGAATGCAAATTGATAATGTCAAGGAAGTACTCTCTTGGTGGCTGTGAACTAGCATACCGCTTATTCGTGAGCTCTAACCAAGCAGTACGAATGGTTTCTTTTGGCAACAATATATTCTTTGTGTTAGCTTTAAATTGATCCCACGAACAAGAATCTAATTCAAAATCACTATAATTCACTACAGCACTTTTAATGATTTTATCCGTTTTACCGAATGCACCTCTCACTTTATCCACATCAGAATTACCACAATATAATTCTATTTCTCTAAGCTAATTATTCAGATTACCATGAGCTGCAATTCCTTTCAAGTCTTCCATTTTTAGAGATTAGATTATGGAATAATAACTAAAATTACCAGAAAACAATCCATCTTGAATAGCCCGTTTGCTTACCTCACTCTCCTTAAGTAAGTCTGTTAATTGATGTTGTAGGTTCACAATTGTATCCTCCAATCGCCGTTGTTGATCTTCATTGGGATTAGTGAGACCGCCACTTGCTATTTCTTGAAGTTTCAGCGCAAGTCTCTGGATCCTGGACTAAACTAGAAATAAAAACAAATTTTCCCTTTCCAAAACACGAGGCTGTAACCTGATGTCACTATATTTTTTTTTTAATTTTTGCAAATACATATTTATAATATAAGCATATAAAACTTAATATCAGTTTTCCCGGTGTGTTTTATAACTCATTATTTACATATACTAACATTACTCATTTTGATAAATATTTACAGGACATAATAAAACAAGACTATATGATAATGCAATAAATAAGGATTATTACAATTTATCTATATTAAACTCTAATTGTCATGAAGGAATTTCCAAGTTACACAATGTTACTAATTTTTCTAGAAATTAACACATTCCTTAGTAAAATGTAAGAGACATTTATCCTCTAGTAACTTTAACAATATAAATTTTGTCTTGAATACTCTACTTTTAATAAAGGAAATCATGCTTGACTCATCTGTAAAGGTATTGCCTTATGAAGGTACCAGATTCTTTTTATAAATTCACTTAATAATAACATTGCTGTGTTTTTATCCCTTTTTGAAAATGCTTGAAAATCCAGTTTTAAAACCTTTAGAAAACTTTTTGTATGTATTTTACAAACCTTGTTAAAAAATTTTTGATCCAATTCACAACTGTTCTTGTAAATTGACAAAAATATACTAAGTGCATGATTATTTCAGGCTCTCCACAATTACCACACAAATAACTGGTCGTAATGATCATCATAAATAACCTATCCTTTGTAGCTGAGACTTCGTGGTAGTATTTAAACAATATTTCTCTCTTCACTGGGTCAATCCATTTATTTAAATTTTCCCATATTATATTCCAGTCAAACAATAGATAACTTTCTTCAGTACTTGGCAGAACTGATTCACCTCTCAGCATGTGACAGTAAATGAGTTTAAATTTAAGCAAAGGATAGGTCTTTACCTTTATTACAGAATGAAATATCTTTATTATTTTGTCATAATATGGAGTGTTGAAAATGGTAGATTTACTAAATCTGTTAAAATCAATAAGGTAAGAAAGCCCTAGCTTACAATAATATGCAGTTATTTCACATCCCATCGATCTATTGATGATACTTTTCTAAAAGCTGTTTAAAAGCATACAATTTGCTTTCAGGTAGATTTACAATACCACATTCGCCTTGACTCTTTAGAAGATACATAGTTTTCCTTTTAATAGGTTGATAGTTCCCATTCCAGAGATATTTGAGGGTACAGTTTTCTATATATTTGCCAATATCAGCTGCAATAGGATATACCTGAGAAACATACCATGCCTTTGATAATACAGTTACATTAATTATTACACTCTTTTGGAATAAAGTTAGTCTTCGTTTATAAAGTGGCCCTATCATTTTTTAAATATTATCTTTGATATTTTCCGAGTTCACCCTTACAGATAGCTCAGAATCATTGTAATGGATTATACCTAGGATCTTAAAACTGCCTTGTTTCACTTATATCCCTGTTTCAGGCTATTCGAGTTTATCTTTCCACGATCCAATTCCCACAATGTAAGTTTTCTTTTTATTAAGTTTTGCCCCACTTGCTTTTTCATGCTCATTAATAACCCATGAAGTTTCCTCAATATCTTCCAACTTATTCACAACAATAGTGCTATCATCAGCAAAGCTAACCACTACAATTTTTAACCCATACGGAAGATCTGGAGAAAAAGTTCCCTACCTAACCTTCAGCATTCTATACAATGGTTCTTGAGCTTTAAAAAAAATCATCGAAAATGGACAACCCTGACAAACAGACTGGCTTATAGGAAAAGGGTCAGATATATGGTCATTTGTAGATCTACAACTTTTGGCAATCTTATACAGCATTCGGATTAAGTTTACAAACTCTTAAGAAAATCCAAGTTTGGATAACGTTCCGAATAGAAAGTCCAGATTTACTCTATCGAATGCTTTATACCAATCAAGGTTTATCAGCGCAGCTTTTTTGTTCTCATTTTTTAGTTAGGATATTACATCTCTTAGCAAGGTGTTACAATTAATAATTGACCTGCCAGTGACAGCACAAAACTGTTCCTGTGATACGAATAGAGATAATACCGATTTTTACCTGTTTGCTAAAACCTTCGCTATAACCATATAATCTACATTTATCATAGTTAGGGTCCTCTAGTTATTAAGATTACACTTATCTCCGTATTTTTGGTAAAAACTTAATAACACCTTTATTTGAGTGTTTCCACATTTTCAAATTAGTAAATGAATATTTCATTAATTTCATAATTTTTTTTTTACAATGCTCCACATAGTATTGTAAAATTCGACGGCTAATCCATCAACACGAGGACATTTCCCATTTTTCATCCCTGATATAGCTTCCCAAACTCCTTTCTCTATTAATCAGCTTTCAGTGTTTAGTTCATATCATCATCTATGGCACTGTTCGTATTCTCAAAAAATTTATATTTCAACTCAAAATCTACAGATTCTCTTTTATAAATTTTCACAAAACTGTAATACATACCTTTTTGTCTGTTACATATGCACCCTCTCTTACACAGAATTTATTGATACTTATTTTTACATTCCTTTCTTTCCCAAGCAAATATGTAGATATTTTTCCCCATTCATTCTTTCATCAATTCTAGCTCTTACATTGACCCCTTCATATATCTAATTTTCAATTAGATTTATTCTGCATTTAAGTTCCTCTATCTTGTAAAAGTTATTACAGTTATCGGAATGGATCCAATAATTCCTCTTTAATTCTGCTTTCAGCAGATCAAGTAAGCCAGATCTCTCCTGATTTATAGTCCTTGAAATTTTGACAAAAAAGAGTCTAAGTTGATCTTTTGCATAATTCCACCAGTCTAAAATAGAATGAAACTGTACAGCACCCATCTTTCGTTTTTTGTATTTTTCAGAATATTTGTATTTCATTTCCAGTATCTTTTGCCAAAGCTAATATCATTTTCCATCTTGACCTTAAATCTAACAGAATTAGGATAAAACCAGCTTAGTGGAATATTTTCAGATCCACTTACATTAATTTTCAGATTTCTACCGTATATGCAATCAATCCTAGAGCCATACTTATGCCTAACATACGTATATTCTATCAAATGGTTTGTCAAAAGCCACATATCTTTAGGATGCAAATAATTTGTTTTATTTTTGAAGGGCTCTTGAAATTTAATGATTATCAGGATTACAGCAATCTCTTTCACTTGTTAAGCTGTTCCAATCCCCACCTATGATCAAGTTTCATGAATTGTGTCTCGTGTAATATAACATAATTAAAAATAGTTCCTCTCTTTCCTTTTTCCTATTTGTCCCAGGAGGGGCATACACATTTATTAATAGAAAATCTGTTCCTTGATAGGTACATTTTACACTGATTATTTGGCCTTTTATATCCATCTCCTTATTCAGTACCGTCACTCATGACTTTTTATCGAAGAGAATATCAGAGCCTATTTTCAACAAGACAGTTGGATTCAATCTTATGTCACAATGATTTTCAACATACTCAAGTTGCGAAATTTCTCTGACATTGTATTCTTGTACAAATATTACATACAAATGAGGAAAGTACATAGAAGGAATCAATTTACTTTGCT